>NC_143158.1:20363897-20394402 GCF_041381405.1 Jatropha curcas | reverse complement strand
GGATGATATGCCCTCCAAAACTGCTTCTGAGCTGGAAGCTCAGAAAATGAGAGAAAAATTGGAACTGTTGGAAAGGTCTATTACTGCCCTCAAGACACACAAGGAAGTGGTGGACATGGACTCCTTGTCCTTGTTCCCCGAAGCAAGACTGCCAACCAAGTTCAAAATGCCCAACATGGATAAGTTTGATGGAACCACTTGTCCCAAAACGCACCTAAAAATGTATGTGGGTGCCCTCAACCCGTTTGGCCTGAACAGCGAGCTCCTTGCTCAGTTGTTTCAGCAATCTTTGACTGGTGCTGCACTAAGATGGTTTGTAAGCTTGGATCGTTCCAAAATGAAGAATTGGGAGGACATATGCAATGCTTTCAACACGCAGTACCATTATAATATTGAAGTGGATGTTACCTGGAGGGAACTGGAAACCACTAAACAAAAGAACAATGAGCCCTTCTCCTCGTTCCTTTCGAGGTGGAGAGCCAAAGCTGCTCAAATGATCAACCGACCCTCGGAACAGGAGCAAGTTGACATAATAATCAAGAATTTACTTCCTGTCTACCAGT
The DNA here is from genome assembly GCF_041381405.1 of Jatropha curcas. Classification (NCBI taxonomy): domain Eukaryota; kingdom Viridiplantae; phylum Streptophyta; class Magnoliopsida; order Malpighiales; family Euphorbiaceae; genus Jatropha; species Jatropha curcas. Next base: position 20,393,839 of record NC_143158.1, on the reverse strand, counting down.
CACAGCTTCAAACACAGTACTTGCCTACGTTCCAATCGCTCATTGCGACTGCAACTAAGGTGGAAGACTTAATCCAGTTGGGTCAGCTCAAAGAAGACTCATACAAGAAGCAGAATCATGCTGGACTTTGAAAAACCGCCTACAAGACCTGGTTGACAATGGGTCTATCATCCCCAAAAGCAAACTGAACATCAACCAATCCCTTGCCTAACCATGGGATTAATGCAAAAAAAAAAAAATTGCTGAACAAGAATTTTTCGATCCTTTCGAACTTTTCTTAGAAATGAATGAAGTTTGTGTCTGAGAAGGTTGAGATCAAACCTCCAAAAGAACAAAGGAATTGTTCAAGACCAACAACAACCTGTCTGATCGATTTAAGCATCGAGAAGAACAAAGTCACTATAGGCAATCCCATCCTAGTCCATCACAGTCCACCCAGAGTCTATCTTTTAGGGTCTCGTTTTTCTTTTCATTTTCATTTCCATTCAAGTTTTCATCTGTAAATCTAAGTGTCTTTTGTACACAAATTTTGTCTTATCAATAAAAAGTGATCAGTTTACGTTCCAATCATGTTTATACTCTTTCCCTATCCTTTCCTGTGAAAGCACAAAAATAAATCGAAAAAAAAAATAAAAAATTAAAAAAAAAATGATGATAAAAAAAAGATAATAAAAATTGGCAAAGAAAAATGCATTCATTTGCTCTGCATCAATCAAAGCTGGGGACATCCTAAGAAGCACCATCAAAAGGGAAGTTTTGAAGGGTAATCATGGAAAGGATCCAGCAAAGGGTACACAAGACTTCAAACAGTACCGAGGCAAAGCCGATTGAAGGGGTTAGGGCCAGAATGGTTTCTCTAAAAACCCAGGAATGGAAGATGCTCCAATAGAGAGGTGTCTGAATTTTGAGCTTAAAAGCGACAGAATAAAGAAATTATGGAATTGGGTTGGGTGTGCACGAAGTCGCAATGCTATCCATACACTACTCAAGTCATTTCAGAATCAAGTTGCCTCGAAATTCTTTATGGAGAGGCTGCTTCTAAGCAAGCAAAAGGAAAAACGGGACAAAAGGAACCCCTGGTCAAAAGGAAGCAAACAAGCAAAAGAAAAAATATGGGTCAAAAGGAACTTCTGCACAAAAGAAAGAAAGAAATCAAGGACAAAGCTACAGGAAATCAAGTTGTCAAAAACAGGTCAAATGCAAGCTCTCCGTTAAATTCAAGCCCATCAAGGGTAGATGACAAATCCTTTCAGCCATAAGGATAAAGACCAAGCGGCTGCTCACCTTTTGAAAAAGCAAGTTAAAAGAAGCAGTCATTTCCACAAATTGGATGACAACAAACACCTTGAAAATCAAGTGCCAAACATGGCACGAGTACAAGTTTCCTTATAAACAAGGATCATTTCTCAAAATAAGGAAAAGGAAGAGTCTCCTCAAAATTCCTTATGGAGAGGAGAACCATTGAGGAAATAAGTTTCAAATTCAGAGGAAGATAAAGTTCAAGAAAAGGAATCAAATTAACCTCAAGAATTCAAACATGGCGAAGCCACAAACTCGAAGCATAAAAGCTTCTTCAAGCTAATCGGGAAGGAATCCCGCAATAACATCAAGTCGGGAAGGAATCCCGCAATGACATCCAGTCGGGAAGGAATCCCGCAAGGACATCAAGCCGGGAAGGAATCCCGTGAAGAAATCAAGTCAGAAATGAACTCTGCATCAACATCCAGTCGGGAAGGAATCCCACAAACGACATCAAGCCGGGAAGGAATCCCGTGAAGAAATCAAGTCAGAAATGAACTCTGCATCAACGTCAAGTCAGGAAGGGAATCCTGCAAAGACATCAAGCCGGGAAGGAATCCCGCAAAGACATCAAGCCGGGAAGGAATCCCCGAAGAAATCAAATCGGAAATGAATTCCACAATCAGCATTAAGTCGGAATTGAATTTTGCCCCAACAGCAAGTCATTCCGCACCAAGTCGGAAATAAATTCCGCACCAAGACGGAAAGGAATTTCGCACTAACATCAAGTCGGAGATGAATTCCGCACCAGCCGAGCACGAAGTTCGCATCCTAGAAGGAACTACGAAAGACCTGATTCTCCCCATCCCCCGAAGAGTTCTTGGAGATACGTAGGCAGCCACAAAGGCGCGGTCACAAACACAAGTTTGCATCATAAAAAGCATTTTCTCTTTGCCAATATAAAAAATATATAAAAAAAAAAGAGAGAAGAAAAGAAAAATAAAAGCTGGAGTTGAAAACCCGAAAGGGCGGCTTCAGGCAAGAATTGAGCCCGCTAGGCTGAAAACCCGAAAGGGCGGTCTAGGCAAAAGTTAGGGCAAAGAGCCTGCTAGGGTCGAAAACCCGAAAGGGTGGCTACTAGGTAAAAAAAAAAAAAAAAAAAAAAAAAAAAAGTGCTTTCATTCTTTTAGAGAGTCCATTTTTGTAGGATGAACACTAAGTTCCTTCGAGTCAAAATTCACTACAAGAAAAATTTGAGTCTCTAAATCGAGTCTCTAAAATCAAGTCTCCATCGCCAGTGGTCATTCCACAAGGAGTCACAAAAAATTGAGTCATTCTCAAAAGTTCATCTTGAAAGCGTCACTCTTTGAGTCATTCCTCGAAAAAAAAAAAAAAAAAAAAAAAAGAGAGGAAAATGTCAATCCCCGGGGTTTCCAAAACAACCCTAAAAATGTCAAACATAATCGTTGAGAGGTAATTCTTTAATACCTCGTCTCCACTCGGACCATCGTTTCTTCGATCCTTTCAGACGAGCGATGTCATCAACATTGTCTGTTTCCTCGAGTCATATAAGTGACTTTGTTCTCTTTGATTCCTCAATCGATTGGACAAGTACAACACCAATATTTTGAAGTATTCGATGGTCAGCACCATTCTGGGGGCAAGAAGTGATAAGAACCTTCACCATTCTCCCATCACAGAAGTAATCACGGAATTTCTAGTCTTTCATTAAGAAGAAATTCTATTTCAGCTAATAAAGGCATCAAACAGGGGGCGAAATCCTCCAGGTCGGATTCAGGGGCAAGTGTTAACATACACAACCCAGGGTGAAACCCAACTACCGTCGACCTCTTTTTACATAAAACCTAGGGTGAAACCCTAACTAATAGCCAACCATTCTTCATCCAAAACCAAGCCATTTGATCATTTCGACTTTAGGTGGACCCTTGGTTCTCAAAGAAAAAAAAAAAAAAAAAAAAAAAAAAAAAAAAAAAAAAAAAAAAAAAAAAACACAAAAATAAAACAAATCTCTTTTCGAGCCCTCTAAAAGGCAAAACATCTTTTCAAGTCCTCTAAGAGGCAAAATTTCTTTTTAACTCCTCAAAGAGGCTAAAACATCTTTAAGTTGCAAATATAATTCCATGCATTTGATCATTTCATAAAAATAAAAAAAAAAAAAAATAATAATAATAATAAAATAAAAATCACGTTAGGCCCCAGAGGCCCGAAAAATCACATTCAGGCCACAGAGGCCCGAAAAATCACAATCAGGCCCCAGAGGCCCGAATAATCACAATTCAGGCCCCAGAGGCCCGAAAAATCACAATTCAGGCCCCAGAGGCCCGAAAAATCACAATCAGGCCCAAGTGGCCCGAAAAATCACAATCAGGCCCCAGAGGCCCGAAAAGTCACAATCAGGCCCCAGAGGCCCGAACAATCACATTCAGGCCCCAGAGGCCCGAAAAATTCACATTCAGGCCACAGAGGCCCGAAAAATCACATTTAGGCCACAGAGGCCCGAAAAATCACATTCGGCCGCAGAGGCCTGAAAATTCACAATTCGGCCTAAGGCTCGAAATTCAAAACTCGGCCTAGGGTCCGAAAATTCACAACTCAGCCCAAGGCCCCACAATCCCAATTTGGCCCAAGGTCCGAGTTTCGCCTTCAAAATTTGCTCCTTCAGACGGCCACTGGCTCTCACAAATCATTTTTATGATAGCCAGTGGGGGGCAACTGTGAATACTCAAATTTTGACCTTGCTACAGTGTCAATGCCGGACTGCAAACAGTCCGGCCGGACCGGAGGCCATTTTGGACATTTACTGGAAGTATGCCAATATGGTACTTAAAACGTCCGGAATGTCGCGAGGATCGCGAAACAGGTCCCGGAATATTTTTCGGAGGTCCGAAACTCCCGAAAAAGCTCCCGAAGCGAGACAAGGTGGCCACCACCGGACACCACAGCGCCGGCCGCCGGTCACGGCGGCAGCAGCCGCCCAGCCTCGGCGGCAGCTGCCGCCCCACCGCCTGGGCGGCAGCAGCCGCCCTGTCAGGCGGCACCTGCCCCCCAGCCTCGGCGGCACCTGCCGCCCCACTGCCTGGGCGGCAGCTGCCGCCCTGTCAAGCGGCACCTGCCGCCCAGCATGGGCGGCACCTGCCGCCGGCGCCGGCGGCAGCTGCCGCCCTAGGCCCGTTTTTGGCCTACAAATAGCCACTTACCTCTTCATTTTTGGCCACACCTTGTCCGTTTTGACGGACGAATCCTTCTCCCTCTCACGCTCCTTGCGTTTTCTTTACCGCTTTTTGCATTTAATTTAATTTTTTATTGCATTTTTATTGTGATATTTGGACATTAAAATTAAACAAATTAAAATTAATTAATATTTCCTAAGCGAGGAGCTTAATCGGGAGTTAAGAAGCGGTCGTCGATTAAATCAGGTATGTAAACAAAACTCTGCCTATTTAATGTTAGCACTTCATGCATATTTCTCTTCTACTCTTAATAATTCTACAATTGCATAAATGCATCCACGTCATTATTTTTTGGTAAATAAACTGCTTTAATAAAAACAAACATGATTAAGCTTAACGCCCGATTAATTAATAATTGTGGTAGTTAAGCTTAAATCCGACAATATTGGCTAAAGAGCCTAGTTAATTAATAACTACGGTTCAATCGCCTTATTTCGAATAAATCTGGCTTAAGTCCAATTAATCAATAATTGTGGCTAAAAGCTTTAATCAATCATGTTTAAACAGTAAATTGTGATTAAGCTCGAACGCCCGATTAATCGATAATCGTGGCACAAAAGCCTAAATCGCACATTTTGGCAAACTAATTGCCTAAAACAACACATTTTCGGCTCAAAGCCATAAAATCGACATTTTTGACAAAATGCCTTTAAAATCAACCATTTTCGGCTCAAAGCCGTAAAACCGGACAATTTTGGCCAAAGGCCTAAAATCAACCATTTTAGCGACAAATCGCTTAAATCAATATTTTTGGCAAAACGCCATAAAATAAATCAATCATTTTGGCGACAATCGCCTAAAATCAATCATTTTGGCAATCTAATTGCCTAAATCAATCTTTTTGGCAAAATGCCTTAAAATCAATCAAAATCAACATTTTTGGCATCAAATGCCTAAAATCAAATCAATCAACTCTTTGGCAAAATGCCTAAACAAAAATCATGCACGAAGCATACACACAATCATGCACGAAGCATACACAAAATCATGCATAAAGCATACACACAAAATGCACAAAGCATACACAAAATCATGCACAAAGCATACACACACTCATGCATAAAGCATACCCATTCAAAGCCCTTCAAAGAAGGCCTATCGAACTACGTTGACTTTGATCTTCCATTCAAACGGAAGTACGTAGGCACGTTCGGGATTTCACCCCGGGTGGCAAGTCAAAATCACATAAACATTTCATTAATCCATCACTTACCTTGCAAAGCATTCATCCATCGGTTAGTTCATCAACATGACATAGTCTCGGGATCCACCTCGGGTTCGTAGATTGTGCCTTAATCATTGGGAGAATTAATCTAGTAACTAGGTTAATTAAAAACGGAGTCACTTAGGGTTTTTTCCTAGTTTACCCTTAAATAATTAAACAAGGTGGCGACTCACACACATCACGTGTATTTCTTCTCATTCATCATATGCATCACATGCCTATGACATTTGGGGAAGGGGTTCACAACAACCTTCTTCTAGTTTTCGGTCTTTGACCTTCTTATTAAAATGCCGTGCCATTCTTCTCTAGTAAGCTTGAGTTTGGTGGATTGCTCGCAATCGCTTTTCATCCATACCCAAGAGTTGCAAATGATAATTCTTAGCCCAATCTGCTTCGCTGATCTGGCTTTCCCGGATAATCCTCGCTGACTGAACTTCCAGCTCGATAGGCAGCACTGCTTCCATACCATACACTAAAGAATACGGGGTTGCCCCAGTAGGCGTTCTGATTGAAGTCCTGTACCCCTATAAGGCATTTGGTAACTGTTCGTGCCAAGCTTTATGCTTTTTAACTGTCTTCTGCAAAATGACTTTTATAGCCTTATTTGCAGCCTCTACAGCCCCATTTGTTTGTGGACAATAGGGTGAGGACTTATGATGTTGAATCTTCTTTTGCTTCAGTAGGTCAGAAAATTCACTTTGGAAGTGGGACCCGTTATCAGTAATAATCTTGAATGGCGTTCCGTACCGACAAAGGATGTTAGTACGAACGAACTGTGCTGCCTTCTTGGCATTCAAAGCCGAATAAGAGGCTGCCTCAATCCACTTAGTGAAATAATCCACAGCAACCAGGATGAATTGATGACCATTGGAAGCCTTTGGGTGGATTTTTCCGATCACGTCTATGCCCCAAGTTGCGAAAGGCCATGGTGAAGCAATAGGATTCAAATTGACCGGAGGCTGTTTTTGCAGCTTAGGAAAAATTTGACACTCATGGCACTTTTGCGTGTGCCTCACGCAATCTGCATTCATAGTTGACCAGTAATAACCCAGGTTCACAATTTTCCAAGCCAAGGCTATCCCGTGCATGTGTGGACCGACTCCCCATTATGTAAGGAATCCATGATGGTTTGAGCTTCTCCCTCATCAACGTACCTTAGGTGCAGGCCATTCCAACTTCTTTTATACAGAACTCCCTCAGTAAGGAAATATCCGGATGCTAACTGTCTCAATGTCCATTGATCAGTCTTGGTGGATCCCTCCGGGTAGGCTTCATTCTGAAGATAATTCTGTATATCCCAATACCAGGGCTTGTCATCCACCAAATTCATGATATGTGCTAGCTGTTTCTGTAGCCGAACTGTCAGAGGTCGAATGACTTGGTCTCCCCCTACATTAACCATGGAGGCCAAAGTAGCCAGAGCATCAGCAAACTGATTTTTGGCCCGCGGCAAGTAGTGGAAGGATAAATCCTCAAATTGCTGAGCCAATTCGTCCAAGCGTTGTAGGTAAGGAACCAAACGCTCTTCCTTAATTTTCCATTTTCTCAAAGCTTGGGAGACTATTAAATTGGAATCCCCGAAAACCTTGAGGACCTTTATTTCCTTTTCCAGGGCTGCTTCTAACCCCTCTATGCAAGCTTCATACTCGGCTTCATTGTTGGTGCAGTCGAAATCTAATTTGACTGCGATTGGGACGTATTCTCCACAAGGAGTTTTGAATATGACTCCAACCCCATTTCCATGGTAGTTTGAAGCTCCATCGAAGTACATTTCCCAGACTTCACTTTCCAAGCTCAACAAGTCTTCATCAGGAAATTCTACCTCCGGCATTTGGTCTTCGACCGGTAATTCTGCTAATTGATCAGCCAAGGCTCCGCCCTTCACTGCCTTCTATTGTACAAATTTTAAGTCGCAGGCTGCGAGCACCGACACCCACTTAGCCATCTTACTGTCAAGAACCGGCCTCTCCATAAGGAATTTCAAGGGGTTCGATTCAGAAATAACGTATGTGGTGTAGGACGAGAGGTAGTGCTGCAGCTTTGTACAAGCCCAAACTAGAGCCAGACACAACTTCTCTATCTTATTATATTTTAGCTCGTAGTCTAGCATCCTTTTGCTTAGGTAATACACGGCATTTTCTATCCTTGTATCTTCTGCTTACTGAGCTAGCATTGCACCCATCGCTTCTTCTGTCACTGATAGGTACAATAGCAAAGGTTTTCCTAGCCTTAGTGGCTGTAAAACTAGCGGGGATAACAGATATTGCTTGACTTGGTCGAAAGCTTTCTGACAATCCTCATTCCATTTGATGGCTACTCCTTTCCTGAGTAATTTGAAGATCGGACTACAAGTATCGGCCAATTGATTGATGAACCGGCTGATGTACTGTAGCCTTCCCAGGAAACCCCGAACTTCTTTTTCCGTCTTCAGTGCTGGCATTTCCAGAATGGCTTTGGCTTTTGAAGGGTCAATCTCTATGCCCTTCCGACTGACCATATGTCCCAGAAATACTCCGGATGTAGCTCCAAACAGACATTTTGCCGGGTTGAGCTTTAAATTGTACTTTCGAAGTCTAAGGAAGAACTTCTCAAGTGCTGTTGTATGTTCTTTAGCTGTTTTTGATTTAACAACCATATCGTCCACATACACTTCTACTTCTTTGTGAATCATGTCATGGAAGATAGTCGTTGCCATTCTTTGATAGGTTGCCCCGGCTTTTTTGAGCCCAAAAGGCATAACCCTGTAGCAGTAGGTTCCCCACTCCGTGATGAATGTCGTTTTCTCTTTGTCTGGCAAATGCATCATTATTTGATTGTATCCGACAGCAAGATCGGTCAAGGAGACCATCTCGTGTCCAACCATTCAGTCCACTAACAAGTCAATATGCGTGTGAACCCCTCCCCAAACATCATAGGCATGTGAATGCATATGACAAAGGACAGAAATGCACGCAAGTGTATGAGTCGCCACCTTGTTTAATTATTTTAGGGTAAACTAGGAAAAAACCCTAAGTGACTCCGATTTTAGTTAACCTAATTACTAGATTAATTAACCCAATGTTTAAGGCATGGTCTTCGAGCCCGAGGTGGATCCCGAGACTATGTCATGTTGATGAACTAACCAAACAAATGAATGATTTGCAAGGAAAATGAAGTAATTGGACCAATGAAAAATGTTTATGTGATTTCGACTTGCCGCTCGAGGTTAAATCCCAAACGTGCCTACGTACTTCCGTTTGAATGGAAGATCAAAGTCAACGTAGTTCGATAGGCCTTCTTTGAAGGGCTTTGAATGGGGATGCTTTATGCATGAGTGTGTGTATGCTTTGTGCATTTTGTTTAGGCATTCTGCCTGAAAATTGATTGATTTGATTTTAGGCATTTGATGCCAAAAATGTTGATTTTAATGGCTTTTAGCCAAAAGGATTGATTTAGGCAATTAGTTTGCAAAAATTGATGTTTGGGCTTATTATTGCCAAAAAATATTTTGTTGGGCGATTGTCGCCAAAATGATTAAGGCATTTGTGCCAAAAGTCGGTATTTGAAGGCTTTTAGCCAAAAGCTTAATTTAGGCAATTTGTTGCCAAAAGTTTGATTGATTTGGGCGTTTGTCGCCAAAATTGATTATTTGAAGGCTTTTAGCCAAAATTAATTGATTTAGGCAATTTGTGCCAAAAGTTGATGTGATTTAGGCGATTGTCACCAAAATGATTGTTTGAAGGCTTTTAGCCAAAAGATTGATTAGTTCTAAGGCATTTTGCCAAAAGTTGATGTGATTTAGGCGATTGTCGCCAAAATGATTGTTTGAAGGCTTTTAGCCAAAAGATTGATTAGTTCTAAGGCATTTTGCCAAAGCTTTTGATTTAAGCGATTTGTCGCTAAAAAAGGATCAATCTCACTTATAGACAATTTGTTTGCTAGAAGTGATTAATTGATTTATAATGTAGGCAATTTATTGCCAAGAAAACGTTTTTAATTAAAGCTTTTTAGCCGCAATTATTGATTAATTGGACTTAAGCCGAATATGTTCGAAATAAAGGCAATTTCACCATAGTTATTGATTAACTAGGCTTTTAGCCAATATTGTCGGATTTAAGCTTAACACCACGATTATTGGTTAACCGGGCGTTTAGCCTAAATTTAATTACTTGAGGCAATTTATTTGCCTAATGATTGACATGAATGCTTCTATGCAGTTATAGAATTATTAGGAGTAGAAGAGAAGAATGTATGACATGCTAAAATTAAATAGGCAGAGTTTAGTTCATGTACCTGATTTAATCGTCGGCCGCTTCTTAACTCCAGGTTAAGCTCCTCGTTAAGGGGAATATTAATTAATTTAATTTTAGTGACCAAATAACAAAATAAGAAAGCGAATAAAACTAAATTAAAATGCAAGAAAGCAGTAAAGAATCGCAAAGAGCGTAGGGGAGAAGGAGCGTCCGTCAACACAGACTGAGTGAGGAAAACAGAAAGCCCGGGGCCACTATTTATAGCAAAAAAAAAAAGGACTGTGTCGGCGGCCGGGCCGCCGGAGCTCGGCGGCTCGGGCCGCCGGTGGCCGGCGGCTCGGCCGCCTGAGCTCTGCGGCTCAGGCCGGCGGCTGGGCCGCCTGAGCTCGGCGGCTCAGGCCGCCGGTGCTTGGCGGCTGGACCGCCGTGCCCGGTGGTTTTGCTACTTCTCGCTCCGGAGGCTTTTCCGGGAGCTCCGGACCTCCGAAAAGAATTCTGGGACCAGTTCCGTGGTCCTTGCGACATCCCGGACGTTTCAAGTACCATATTGGCGTACTTTCGGTAAACTTCCAAAATGGCTTTCGGTCCGGCCGGACTATTCGCAGTCTGGGAAAACTGGCTTTTTGAGCCTGAAAAAATTAGGTATTCACAGGCGACTGCAGCCGCTGTCGCCGGTGGCGGCAATTAGGTATTCACAGGCGACTGCAGCCGCTGTCGCCGGCGGCTGCCGCCACCGGCGATAGCGGCTACCGCCGCCTTTAAGGGCGGCCGCCATCGCCGCGGCCGAGAAAACTGGCTTTTAGAGCCTCAAAATTTGAGTATTCACAGTTGCCCCCCACTAGCTATCATAAAAATGATTTATGAGAGCCAGTGGCTATCTGAAGGAGCAAATTTTGAGGATGGGCAGAGGAGGAAACCCGACCGTGGTTTTTTTTCTTTGAAATGATCAAATGCATGGATTTATGTTTGTAACTTAAAGATTTTTTTGCCTCTTAGAGGACTTGAAAAGATGTTTTGCCTCTTAATGAGGGCTTGAAAAGAGATTTTGCCTCTTAGAGGACTTGAAAAGATGTTTTGCCTCTTAATGAGGGCTTGAAAAGAGATTTTGCCTCTTAATGAGGGCTTGAAAAAGAGATTTTGCCTCTTAGAGGACTTGAAAAGATGTTTTGCCTCTTAATGAGGGCTTCAAAAGATGTTTTGCCTCTTAATGAGGGCTTGAAAACAGATTTGTTTTATTTTTTTTTATTTTTTTTTCTTTGAGAACCAAGGGTCTACCTAAAGTCGAGATGATCCAATGGCTTGGTTTTGGATGAAAAATGGTTGGTTATTGGTTAGGGTTTCACCCTAGGTTTTATTGTGAAAGAAAAGGTTAACCATTAACCGGGTTCTACCCTGGGTTTGTGTAAAAGAGATTGATGATGGTTGGGTTCCACCCTGGGTTGTGTATGTTTTTTTTTATAACACTTGTCCCTGAATCCGACTTGGAGGATTTTGCCCCCTGCTTGAGAGAATTGATGCCCTTATTAGCTGAAGTAGAATTTCTTCTTAATGAAAGACTAAAAATTCCGTGATTACTTCTGTGATGGGAGAATGGTGAAGGTTCTTATCACTTCTTGCCCCCAGAATGGTGCTGACCATGGAATACTTCAAGACATTGGTGTTGTACTTGTCCAATCGATTGAGGAATCAAAGAGAACAAAGCCACTTATATGACTCGAGGAAACGAACAATGTGGATGACATCGCTCGTCTGAAAGGATCGAAGAAACGATGGTCCGAGTGGAGACGAGGTATTAAAGAATTACCTCTCAATGATTATGTTTGACATTTTTTTTAGGGTTGTTTTGGAAACCCCGGGGATTGAATTGACATTTTTCTCTCTCTCTTTTTTTTCGAGGAATGACTCAAAGAGTGACACTTTCAAAACGAACTTTTGAGAATGACTCGATCTTTGTGACCCATTGTGGAATGACCACTGGTGATGGAGACTTGATTTTGGAGACTCGATTTAGAGACTCAAATTTTTCTTGTAGTGAATTTTGACTCGAAGGAACTCAGTGATTCCTGGAAAAAATGATTTATATACTCCCAAGGAGACCTTTGAAAGCACTTTTTTTTTTTTTTTACTTTTGCCTAGTAGCCGCCCTTACGGGTTTTCGACTCTAGCAGGCTTAATTCTTGCCTGAAGCCGCCCTTTTGGGTTTTCAACTCCAGCTTTTATTTTTCTTTTCTTCTCTTTTTTTTATTATTTTTAATTTTTTATATTGGCAAAGAGAAAATGCTTTTTATGATGCAGACCTATGTTTGTGACTGCGCCTTTGTGGCTGCCTACGTATCTCCAAGAACTCTTCGGGGGATGGGGAGAATCAGGTCTTTCGTAGTTCCTTCGGGGATGCGAACTTCGTGCTCGGCTGGTGCGGAATTCATCTCCGACTTGATGTTAGTGCGGAATTCCTTTCCGGCTTTGTGCGAAATTATTTCCGGCTTGCTGTCGGGGCAAAATTCAATTCCGACTTAATGCTGATTGTGGAATTTATTTCCGATTTGATTTCTTCGGGATTCCTTCCCGACTTGATATTAATACCGAATTCATTTCTGACTTGATTTCTTCGCGGGATTCCTTCCCGGCTTGATGTCTTTACGGGATTCGATGTTAATGCAGAATTCATTTCTGACTTGAGTTCTTCGCGGGATTTCTTCCCGGGTTGATGTCTTTGCGGGATTCTTTCCCGACTCGATGTTAATGCAGAATTCATTTCTGACTTGAGTTCTTCGCGGGATTTCTTCCCGGCTTGATGTCTTTGCGGGATTCCTTCCCGACTTGATGTCTTTACGGGATCCATTCCCGACTTGATGTTGATGCAGAATTCATTTCTGACTTGATTTCTTCGCGGGATTCCTTCCCAGCTTGATGTCTTTGCGGGATTCCTTCCCGACTTTGATGATGTTGAATCAACTTAGTGACTCGAGCTCGTATGATAGTGATGACCCTAGGCGAATCTGACTTTATTATTGTGGTGATTTTACCACTGGTTGACTGAAATATGACTTGTATTCCTCAAGTACCATATTGGCATACTTTCGGTAAACTTCCAAAATGGCTTTCGGTCCGGCCGGACTGTTCACAGTCCGGGAAAACTGACTTTTTGAGCCTCAAAAAATTAGGTATTCACAGACGACTGCAGCCGCTATCGCCGGCGGCTGCCGCCACCGACGATAGCGGCTACCGCCGCCTTTAAGGGAGGCCGCCATCGCCGCGGCCGGGAAAACTGGCTTTTAGAGCCTCAAAATTTGAGTATTCACAATGCGGCAGGGGGAAGTCGTCCTTCGGGCATGCTTTATTCAAATCCCGGTAATCCACACACATCCTGACTTTGCCATCTTTTTTCGGCACCGGCACAATATTTGCTAACCACGTCGGGTAGGCAATGGGTTCTATGAACTTATTCTCCAATTGCTTAACTACTTCCTCCTTGATTTTCAAGGACCATTCTGTTTTCAGCATTCTTAGCTTCTGTTTCACTGGCCTAACCTCAGGGTATACTGAAATCTTATGCACCGCTATTGCCGGGTCATTTCCCGTGATGTCACTTGCCTTCCACATGAAACAATCGGCAAACTTCTTCAAACATTTACTGACTTGTTCCCTGTTCACACAGTCAGATGCAATGTATGTATGTTCATTTTCTTCTTTGCCAATTATTATTTTTTCTTTTTCATTTTTTATTTCATTTATTTGATTCTTGTTATTTTTGCTTGGAAATGCTTGGAAACATAGACACGCGGGGTAGTCAAGAATTTGCAAACCTTTATTGATTATGACAGAATCGTCCTAAAAAATTACATCAAATTTAAAGTCTGGATTCTCTAAATCTGACACAGAACTGGAACTGGACTCTGACTCGGTTTCAGACTCGGGGTCAGACTCAGACTCAATACAAGACTTGATTACAGACTCTAGGTTTGACTCGGGAGGGGGTTTATCAGCAGCGCACTCCTCCTCGGCGTACCAGTTGGTGAGAGGCCCTTCGTACGGCTTGATCAGGCTTAGCAGGTCTTGATTCCCATCACTTCCTGTAATGACTGCAACCTTGTCAAAGAGACTGGGCTGCATGAAGTCTTCCACTTCTAGTTCAGTTATTGTTTCGGGCTTGTTGCCCCAGGCATCAGAAAATATCTCTAAACCAAGCAGCATCTTCTTAGCAGTCGGGCAGCGAAATGGTTCTTGGAAGCCACGATAAGGAATCGTTTCTCCCGGTTTGCAGAAGTAACCATTCAAAGTCAAAAGGTAAGGCCGCATTTGTATACTCTCCTTCCTTCCTCTCCTGGTCCTCTTAGTACGGTCTTCATTAGTGGGCTCATAACCCAATCCAAAGGTCCCTTCATTCACCGGACACTCCCAGGCTTGCAGTGTGGGGTATGTCTTTCCGGACCTTGCCATAATCATTCCTGGCAGATAGGACATCTTCAGCATTAAAGGCATTATGCAGTTTATTTGCACCGTCCCGAAATCAAAGAGAATTCGAGAGTTTGCAGTCTTTCCTTCTATGAACTGCATAGTGTCATATTGAAATCCCGAGAGGGGCAAATTGGCAGTTTCAGGGTTGACCTCAAAGAGAGGCTGGCCCTTTGTTTTCTTGAGTTGGTTGTAGTCATCCCCCTGAATAGTGATAACCTTATCCTCATAAGGAAACTTGACCTTTTGGTGCAGGGAGGAGGGCACTGCCTAGTATGGTGTATCCATGGCCGACCTAGAAGTAAGTTGAAGCTAGTTGGCACATCAATTACTTGGAACGGGACCTCCATCACAGCTGGCCCAATTGTTAACTTCAATGTAGCAACCCCCAATACTTCCCTCCGGGTGCTGTCGTAGGCTTTGACTATCTGGTCTGACGGAATGAAATCTGTTTCTTCCAACCCTAGACAGCTGGCTACCCTTAGTGGGTAGACGTTCAGTGCTGACCCATTATTAATGAGAACCATAGGCACAGTTTTATCTCTGGTCTGAACAGTGACGTAAAGGGCATTGTTGTGACTGCCTCCCTCCTTGGGTAAGTCATCATCAGAAAACCCGATGCTTTGCATCTTTGACGACTGGGTGAGGGTGGACACCAGCACTTCAGGGCTAACTTCCACCAATGTTTGGAGTTGACTCAAAGCCTTGCAAAGAGCTTGGCGATGAGGAAAGGATGATGCCAGACGTTCCCAAATTGACACTTTAGCCTGGGTCTTCTTCAACTGTGAGAGTACCGGGTCTTCCTTTGGCTCCTCTACCCTCTGGTAGGGGTTATTTTGGACTTTGTCCAGGACCAGTGGTTCATACTGTCTTCCGCTCCTGGTTATTGCATCGATCTCTTCAGTCAGGTCATTCAGATCCAGGACACAGATTTCATTCATTTCTAGGAATAGTTCGAAAGGATCGATCAATTCCTGATTAGAAACAATAGCATTTACCCCGTGATTCGACAAGGGGTTAGTGCTAATGTTCGGCTTACTTCTCGGAATAATTGAACCGTTGTCCACTAGGTCTTGGATGCGGTTCTTAAGCGTCCAGCACGCTTCAGTCTTGTGCCCACTACCCTGATGGTACTCACAGTATTCGTCGGTTCTGTAGTTCCTTGGTAATGGGTTGGGTGGTGGCCTGGCTTCCAAAGGCTTAATGTAATTAGCTTTGACAGCCTCTCGGAACACTAAAAGGATTGGCATCCCGAGATCAGTATTGTGAATACTCAAATTTTGAGGCTCAAAAAGCCAGTTTTCCCGGACTGCGAATAATAAAATTTGCTACAGTAAATTTGACTTTGCTACAGTGCCTGTTTTCCCGGACTACAAACAGTCCGACCGGACCGAAGGCCATTTTGGAAGTTCACCGAAAGTATGCCAATATGGTACTTAAAACGTCCGGAATGTCGCGAGGATCACGGAACAGGTCCCGGAATATTTTTCAGAGGTCCGAAACTCCTGAAAACTCCTCTGGAGTGAAAGGCTCAAGGGGCCGCCGCCGAGCACGGCGGCTCCGGCCGCCGGACATGGAATAATTTTAGCACTTCATGCATGCTTCTCTTCTACTCCTAATAATTCTATAACTACATAAATGCATTCATATCATATTTAGACAAATAAACTGCCTCAATCAAATATGATTAAGCTTAAATACCCGGTTAATTAATAATCGTGGTATTAATGCTAAATCCGACAATATTGGTTAAAAAGCCTAGTTAATTAATAACTAGGTTTAATTGCCTTTATTTCGAACAGTCCGGCTTAAGTCCGATTAATCAATAATTGTGGCTAAAAAGCCCTAATCAATCACGTTTTGGCAACAAATTGCCTACAATTAAATCAATCACATCATTTTGGCTAACAAATTGCCTAAATCAACATTTTAGCTATTAAAGCTTTCGAATAAATCAATTTTGGCGACAATCGCCCAATCACATCATTTTGGCAAACAAATTGCCTAAATCAACACATTTTGGCTAAAAGCCTTAAAATCAACAATTTCGGCAAACAAATTGCCTAAATCACAACACTTTTGGCAAACTAATTGCCTAAATCAACCAATTCTTGGCCAAAGGCCTTAAATCAATCATTGTGGAGACAATCGCCTAATAAACACTTTTGGCAAACAAATTGCCTAAATCAACCTCTTTTGGCCAAAAGCCTTCAAATAATCATTTCGGCAACAAAAAGCCCGAACATCAATTTTGGCAATAAATTGCCCAATCAATCATTTCGGCAACAAAAAGCCCGAACATCAATTTTGGCAATAAATTGCCCAATCAACACTTTTGGCAAACAAATTGCCTAAATCAACTCATTTTGGCTAAAAGCCTTAAAATCAATCAATTTTGGCGACAATCGCCCAATCGACACTTTTGGCAAACAAATTGCCTAAATCAACTCATTTTGGCTAAAAGCCTTAAAATCAATCATTTTGGCGACAAATCGCCTTACAAAATCAATTTCGGCAATAACAAGCCCGAACATCAATTTTGGCAATAATAAGCCCAAATATCAACTTTGGCGACAAATCGCCCGACAACCATTTTTGGCACGAATGCCTTAAAACCAACATTTTTGGCGACGAACGCCTAATCGAATCGATCGATCCTTTGGCAAAATGCCTAAACAAACATGCACAAAGCATACACACACTCATGCATTAAGCATACATCTTCAAAGCCCTTCAAAGAAGGCCTATCGAACTACGTTGACTTTGATCTTCCATTCAAACGGAAGTACGTAGGCACGTTAGGGATTTAACCCCGAGCGGCAAGTCGAAATCACTTAAACATTTCATTTGGTCCAATTACATCATTTACCTTGCAAAGCATTCATTGTTTAGGTTAGTTAATCAGCATGACATAGTCTCGGGATCCACCTCGGGTTCGTAGACCATGCTTTAAACATTGGGTTAATTAATCTAGTAATTAGGTTAATTAAAATCGGAGTCACTTAGGGTTTTTCCTAGTTTACCCTAAAATAATTAAACAAGGTGGCGACTCATACATTCACATGCATTTCTTCCCTTAGTCACACGCATTCACATGCCTATGATATTTGGGGTAGGGGTTCACAGTTTGGCGACTCTGCTGGGGAAGTTAATTATGTAATCTTTTTGCATAAAAGTGGACTACAATTGCTGTGTAAACTAACCTGCCCTTCTTTAGGGTATTATTTTGTTGTGCCTTGTTTTGCAGGATATCCTAGCACGAATCAAGTGTTCTTTCTTTAAGAATACTTGATAAGGAAATTTGGATTTAATCGTAAAATATGATTAAATATATTAAAACCTGTTGATTTATTTGCACGATTGAGAATCCTTTTCTCCATTGCATAAAAAAATGAATTTCAAATGAATTTCTTCTCCTTCTGTTCAAACTTCTGAGTCTGGATAGCAAGTAGCGCTGATCGGCAGGTCTCTTTGATTATGTCGACGGACAGCCAAAGCGTCCTCCCTATTACCGCAAACCATCCCTAATCCTTTTGGGGATGGCCCATGAGTATGCGTACTATTGGACCCACGCGAAACTCCTTGTTTCACATGTGGTTAGGTATATCCATGCTCAAGGTTCAAGGGTCCCTTTATAAGCCAATTCTCTATTTGTGTCATAACCTATAGTACCTATCCTTTAGGGCTGTATGCACCCAATGATGCTGAATCATTCCATTAAAATGAATTATGTTGTGATGTTGTGCTCATTCACGCATTCACCCCATACTTCACAAAAAAAAAAAAGGTCTGGAAAATGATTAAACAAAAAAGAGAATCTTACAAAAAAAACATTCCATTTTAAAGTTGAAAAATCACATTTTGGTCCCTGAGACTTGAAAAAATCACATTTTTGATCCCTGAGACCTGAAAAATTACCTTTTGGTCCTTGAGACCTGAAAAATTACATTGTGGCCCAAAAATTCACAATTTGGCCACAAAGGCCCAAAAATTCACATTTTGGCCACAAAGGCCCAAAAATTCCCAATTTGGCCACAAAGGCCCAAAAATTCCCATCTTGGCCCCAAAGGCCCAAAAGTTCACATCTTGGCCCCAAAGGCCCAAAAATTTCCAATTTGGCTCCAAAGGCCCAAAAGTTTCCAATTTGGCCCCAAAGGCCCAAAAAATTCACATTTTGGCCCCAAAGGCCAAAAAATTCTCAATTTGGCCCGAAAGGCCCAAAAATTCTCAATTTGGCCACAAAGGCCCAAAAGTTCCCAATTTGGCAAAAAAGGCCCAAGAATTCCCAATTTGGCCCCAAAGGCCCAAAAATTCACATCTTGGGCCCAAAGGCCCAAAAGTTTCCAATTCGGCCCCTAAGGCCCGAAAGTTCAGATCTTGGCCCCAAAGGCCCAAAAATTTCCAATTTGGCCTCAAAGGCCCAAAAAAATTCACATTTTGGCCCCAAAGGCCCAAAAATTCTCAATTTGGCCACAAAGGCTTAAAAATTCCCATTTTGGCCACAAAGGCCCAAAAGTTCCCAATTTGGCCAAAAAGGCCCAAAAATTTCCAATTTGGCCCCAAAGGCCCAAAAATTTTCAATTTGGCCCCAAACGCCCAAAAAAATTCACATTTTGGCCCCAAAGGCCCAAAAATTCTCAATTTGGCCCCAAAGGCCCAAAAATTCTCAATTTGGCCACAAAGGCTCAAAAATTTCCATTTTGGCCACAAAGGCCCAAAAGTTCCCAATTTGGCCAAAAAGGCCCAAAAATTTCCAATTTGGCCCCAAAGGCCCAAAAATTTCCAATTTGGCCCCAAAGATCCAAAAAATTCACATTTTGGCCCCAAAGGCCCAAAAATTCTCAATTTGGCCCCAAAGGCCCAAAAATTCTCAATTTGGCCACAAAGGCTCAAAAATTCCCATTTTGGCCACAAAGGCCCAAAAGTTCCCAATTTGGCCAAAAAGGGCCAAAAATTTCCAATTTGGCCCCAAAGGCCCAAAAATTCTCAAGTTGGCCACAAAGGCCCAAAAATTCCCATTTTGGCCACAAAGGCCCAAAAATTCAAGGCCCAAAAATTCCCAATTTGGCCAAAAAGGCCCCAAAATTTCCAATTTGGCCCCAAAGGCCCAAAAAATTCACATTTTGGCCCCAAAGGCCCAAAAATTCTCAATTTAGCCCTAAAGGCCCAAAAATTCTCAATTTGGCCCCAAAGGCTCAAAAACTCACATGTTGGCCTCAAAGGCCCAAAAAAAAAAATTCTTTGAGAACTTAGGGCCTTTCGAGAAGTCGAGGTGTTCAGCCCTAAGCACTCTACCTTACATATCACATCCCATTGGGTCCTATCCTAGGTGTCCTAGCATACCAACATTACCCTACCACACAGGGTCAAACCGTCCCATCTCACAGGGTCAACTCATTCTTCCCTATACCAACACTATACCCTATCTCACACTATCTCACATACCCTATGAAAACACCTTATATAGGATAGTCTAATCGTTTTGACTATGTCCTTTTACAGGTACCCCTCCAAAGACCACCTGTACCCGAAACACCAACTGAGCTCTCACCCACAAGTCTAACAACCCCGATTGCACCAATGGCATCACTATTTGACATCCAAAATCTCATAGAACAACTGGAGGCCAGAATGGAGGCTAGAATGAATGAGGCATTAGTTGCCCAGAGGATTGCACTAATAGCTGAACTAGGTAGTGGTAATGGAAATGGGGCTTCAGCTGGGGGAAGTGGACATGCTACCTCCAATCAAGGACCTGGTGCTGAACCGATGAACCCTACCCTTAACCTGGATGACATGCCCTCCAGAATTGCTTCTGAGCTGGAAGCTCAGAAAATGCGAGAAAAATTGGAACTGTTGGAAAGGTCTATAACTGCCCTCAAGACACACAAGGAAGTGGTGGACATGGACTCCTTGTCCTTGTTCCCCGAAGCAAGACTGCCAACCAAGTTCAAAATGCCCAACATGGATAAGTTTGATGGAACCACTTGTCCTAAAACGCACCTGAAAATGTATGTGGGTGCCCTCAACCCGTTTGGCCTGAACAGCGAGCTCCTTGCTCAGTTGTTTCAGCAATCTTTGACTGGTGCTGCACTAAGATGGTTTGTAAGCTTGGATCATTCCAAAATGAAGAATTGGGAGGACATATGCAATGCTTTCAACACGCAGTACCATTATAATATTGAAGTGGATGTTACCCGGAGGGAACTGGAAACCACTAAATAAAAGAACAATGAGCCCTTCTCCTCGTTCCTTTCGAGGTGGAGAGCCAAAGCTGCTCAAATGATCAACCGACCCTCGGAACAGGAACAAGTTGACATAATAATCAAGAATTTACTACCTGTCTACCAGTCGCAGCTTCAAACACAGTACTTGCCTACGTTTCAATCGCTCATTGCAACTGCAACTAAGGTGGAAGACTTAATCCAGTTGGGTCAACTCAAAGAAGACTCATACAAGAAGCAGAATCATGCTGGGTCCAGTGAGACAAATGAAATAGCCAGTATAATCCCCACGAATCCTTTACGTGTTGGGAATTTGGGAAACAATCAGCCAAGGAGGCAATATACTGATCTCGGCATGCCAATCCTTTTGGTGTTTTGAGAAGCAGTGAAAGCAAATTTACTGAAGCCCTTAGAAGCAAGGCCATTACCAAACCCTCTGCCCCGGAATTTTAAAGCCAAAGAATACTGTGAGTACCATCAAGGACATGGGCATAAGACCGAATCATGCTGGACTTTGAAAAACCGTCTACAAGACCTGGTTGACAATGGGTCCATCATCCCCAAGAGCAAGCTGAACATCAACCAATCCCTTGCCTAACCATGGGATTAATGCAAAAAAAATTTGCTAAAGAAGAATCGTTCGATCCTTTCGAACTTTTCTTAGAAATGAATGAAGTTTGTGTCTGAGAAAGTTGAGATCAAACCTCCAAAAGAACAAAGGAATTGTTCAAGACCAATGACAACATGTCTGATCGATTGAAGCATCGAGAAGAACAAAGTCACTACAGTCAATCCAATCCCAGTCCATCACAGTCCACCTAGAGTCTATCTTTTAGGGTCTAGTTTTTCAAGTTTTCATTCAATTCAAATTTGTAAATCTAAGTGTCTTTTGTACACAAATTTTGTCTTATCAATAAAAAAGGATCAGTTTACGTTCCAATCATGTTTATACTCTTTCCATATCCTTTCCTGTGAAAGCAAAAAAAAAAATCGAAAAAAAAATAAAAAATTAAAAAAAATGATGATAAAAAAAAAGATAATAAAAATTGGCAAAGAAAAATGCATTCATTTGCTCTGCATCAATCAAAGCTGGGGGCATCCTAAGAAGCACCATCAAAAGGGAAGTTTTGAAGGGTAATCATGGAAAGGATCCAACAAAGGGTACGCAATACTTCAAACAGTACCGAGGCGAAGCCGATTGAAGGGGTTAGGGCCAGAATGGTTTCTCTAAAAACCCAGGAATGGAAGATGCTCTGACAGAGAGGTGTCTCAATTTTGAGCTTAAAAGCGACAGAATAAAGAAGTTATGTTTGGAATTGGGTTGGGTCTGCACGAAGTCGCAATGCTATCCATACACTACTCAAGTCATCTTAGAATCAAGTTGCCTCAAAATTCTTTATGGAGAAGCCGCTTCTAAACAAGCAAAAAAAAAAAGGGGTCAAAAGGAACTTCTGCACAAAAGAAAGAAATCAAGGACAAAGCTACAGGAAATCAAGTTGTAAAAAATGGGTCAGCTGCAAGCTCTCCGTTAAATTCAAGCCCATCAAGGGTAGATGACAAATCAGTTCAGCCATAAGGACAAAGACCAAGCGGCTGCTCACATTTTGAAAAAGCAAGTTAAAAGAAGCAATCATTTCCACAAATTGGATGACAACAAACACCTTGAAAATCAAGCGCCAAGCAGGGCACAAGTACAAGTGTCCTTATAAGCAAGGATCATTTCTCAAAACAAGGAAAAGGAAGAGTCTCCTCAAAATTCCTTTTGGAGAGGAGAACCATTGAGGAAATAAGTTTCAAATTCAGAGGAAGATAAAGTTCAAGAAAAGGGATCAAATTAACCTCAAGAATTCAAACATGGCAAAGCCACAAACTCGAAGCACAAAAGCTTCTTCAACACTCAAGCCACTCAAGTTACCACCACAATGTGGGTATTCAAAACTCTTTGTGATGAATACAAGTCATATTTCAGTCAACCAGTGGTAAAACCACTACGGCAACAAAGTCAGATTCGCCTAGAGCTCGAGTCAATAAGTTGATTCAATATCATCAAAGTCGGGAATGAATCCCGTAAAGACATCAAGCTAGGAAGGAATCCCGCAAAGACATCAAGCCGGGAAGGAATCCCGCAAAGACATCCAGTCGGGAAGGAATCCCGCAAAGACATCAAGCCGGGAAGGAATCCCGCAAAGACATCAAGCCGGGAAGGAATCCCGCAAAGACATCCAGTCGGGAAGGAATCCCGCAAAGACATCAAGCCGGGAAGGAATCCCGCGAAGAAATCAAGTCAGAAATGAATTCTGCATCAACATCAAGTCGGGAAGGAATCCCGCAAAGACATCCAGCCGGGAAGGAATCCCGCAAAGACATCAAGCCGGCAAGAAATCCCGCGAAGAAATCAAGTCAGAAATGAATTCTGTATTAATATCAAGTCGGGAAGGAATCCCGAAGAAATCAAATCGGAAATGAATTCCACAATCAACATTAAGGCGGAATTGAATTTTGCCCCAATAGCAAGTCGGAAATAAATTCCGCACTAAGACGGAAAGGAATTCCGCACTAACATCAAGTCAGAGATGAATTCCGCACCAGCCGAGCACGAAGTTCGCATCCCAGAAGGAACTACGAAAGACCTGATTCTCCCCATCCCCCGAAGAGTTCTTGGAGATACGTAGGCAGCCGCAAAGGCACGGTCACAAACATAAGTTTGCATCATAAAAAGCATTTTCTCTTTGCCAATATAAATATATATATATATATATATATAAAAGAGAAGAAAAGAAAAATAAAAAGCTGGAGTTGAAAACCCGAAAGGGTGGCTTCAGGCAAGAATTGAGCCCGCTAGGCTGAAAACCCGAAAGGGCGGTCTAGGCAAAAGTTAGGGCAAAGAGCCTGCTAGAGTCAAAAACCCGAAAGGGCGGCTGCTAGGCAAAAGTTAAAAAAAAAAAAAAAAAACCCTTTCAAGGGTCTCCTTGTGAGTATATAAATCGTTTTTTCTAGGAATCACTGAGTTCCTTCGAGTCAAAATTCGCCACAAGAAAAATTTAAGTCTCTAAATCGAGTCTCCAATGAGTCTCTAAAATCAAGTCTCCATCACCAGTGGTCATTCCACAACGAGACACAAAAATCGAGTCATTCTTAAAAGTTCGTTTTGAAAGCGTCACTCTTTGAGTCATTCCTTCAAAAAAAAAAAAAAAAAAAAAAGAGAGAGAGAGGAAAATGTCAATTCAATCCCCGGGGTTTCCAAAACAACCCTAAAAATGTCAAACACAATCGTTGAGAGGTAATCCTTTAATACCTCGTCTCCACTCGGACCATCATTTCTTCGATCCTTTCAAACGAGCGATGTCATCCACATTGTCCGTTTCCTCGAGTCATATAAGTGGCTTTGTTCTCTTTGATTCCTCAATCGATTGGACAAATACAACACCAATGTTTTGAAGTATTCCATGGTCAGCACCATTCTGGGGGCAAGAGGTGATAAGAACCTTCACCATTCTCCCATCACAGAAGTAATCACGGAATTTTTAGTCTTTCATTAAGAAGAAATTCTATTCTCTCAAGCAGGGGGCAAAATCCTCCAAGTCAGATTCAGGGACAAGTGTTATAAAAAAAAAAAAATACACAACCCACGGTGAAACCCAACCATCGTCAATCTCTTTTACACAAACCCAGGGTAGAACCCGGTTAATGGTTAACCTTTTTCTACATAAAACCTAGGGTGAAACCCTAACCAATAGCCAACCTTTTTTTTTTTTTTTCCATCCAAAACCAAGCCATGTGATCATTTCGACTTTAGGTGGACCCTTGGTTCTCAAAGAAAAAAACAAAAATAAAACAAAATCTCTTTTCAAGCCCTCATTAAGAGGCAAAACATTTTTTCAAATCCTCTAAAAGGCAAAACATCTTTTCAAGTCCTCTAAGAGACAAAACATCTTTTCAAGTCCTCTAAGAGGCAAAACATCTTTCCAAGCCCTCATTAAGAGGCAAAACATCTTTTCAAGCACTCATTAAGAGGCAAAACATTTTTTCAAGTCCTCTAAGAGGCAAAACATCTTTTCAAGTCCTCTAAGAGGCAAAACATCTTTTCAAGTCCTCTAAGAGGCAAAACATCTTTCCAAGCCCTCATTAAGAGGTAAAACATCTTTCCAAGCCCTCATCAAGAGGCAAAACATTCTTTTCAAGTCCTCATGAAGAGGCAAAACATCTTTTCAAGCCCTCATTAAGAGGCAAAACATCTTTTCAAGTCCTCTAAGAGGCAAAACATCTTTTCAAGCCCTCATTAAGAGGCAAAACATCTTTTCAAGTCCTCTAAGAGGCACCTGCCGCCGGCGCCGGCGGCAGCTGCCGCCCTAGGCCCGTTTTTGGCCTATAAATAGCCACTTACCTCAACAATTTTGGCCACTCCTGTCTGTGTTGACGGACGATCTTTCTCCCTCACGCTTTTGCGATTCTTTTACCGCTTTTTGCATTTTTAATTCAGTCTTTATTTTTTTTATGTGTTGTGATACTTGGCCACTAAAATTAAACAAATTCTAACTAATTAATTAATATTCCCCAAGCGAGGAGCTTAATCCGGAGTTAAGAAGCGGTCGTCGATTAAATCAGGTACTTAAACGAAACTCTGTCTATTTAATTTTAGCACTTCATGCATGCTTCTCTTCTACTCCTAATAATTCTATAACTGCATAAATGCATTCATATCATATTTAGACAAATAAATTGCCTCAATCAAATATGATTAAGCTTAAATACCCGGTTAATTAATAATCGTGGTATTAATGCTAAATCCGACAATATTGGCTAAAAAGCCTAGTTAATTAATAACTACGGTTTAATTGCCTTTATTTCGAACAGTCCGGCTTAAGTCCGATTAATCAATAATTGTGGCTAAAAAGCCCTAATCAATCACGTTTTGGTAACAAATTGCCTACAATTAAATCAATCACATCATTTTGGCTAACAAATTGCCTAAATCAACATTTTAGCTATTAAAGCTTTCGAATAAATCAATTTTGGCGACAATCGCCCAATCACATCATTTTGGCAAACAAATTGCCTAAATCAACACATTTTGGCTAAAAGCCTTAAAATCAACAATTTCGGCAAACAAATTGCCTAAATCACAACACTTTTGGCAAACTAATTGCCTAAATCAACCAATTCTTGGCCAAAGGCCTTAAATCAATCATTTTGGCGACAATCGCCTAATAAACACTTTTGGCAAACAAATTGCCTAAATCAACCTCTTTTGGCCAAAAGCCTTCAAATAATCATTTCGGCAACAAAAAGCCCGAACATCAATTTTGGCAATAAATTGCCCAATCAATCATTTCGGCAACAAAAAGCCCGAACATAGCCCGAACATCAATTTTGGCAATAAATTGCCCAATCAATCATTTCGACAACAAAAAGCCCGAACATCAATTTTGGCAATAAATTGCGCAATCAACACTTTTGGCAAACAAATTGCCTAAATCAACTCATTTTGGCTAAAAGCCTTAAAATCAATCAATTTTGGCGACAATCGCCCAATCAACACTTTTGGCAAACAAATTGCCTAAATCAACTCATTTTGGCTAAAAGCCTTAAAATCAATCATTTTGGCGATAAATCGCCCGACAAAATCAATTTCGGCAATAATAAGCCCGAACATCAATTTTGGCAATAATAAGCCCAAATATCAACTTTGGCGACAAATCGCCCGACAACCATTTTTGGCACGAATGCCTTAAAACCAACAATTTTGGCGACGAACGCCTGATCGAATCAATCGATCCTTTGGCAAAATGCCTAAACAAACATGCACAAAGCATACACACACTCATGCATTAAGCATACATCTTCAAAGCCCTTCAAAGAAGGCCTATCGAACTACGTTGACTTTGATCTTCCATTCAAACGGAAGTACGTAGGCACGTTAGGGATTTAACCCCAAGCGGCAAGTCGAAATCACTTAAACATTTCATTTGGTCCAATTACATCATTTACCTTGCAAAGCATTCATTGTTTAGGTTAGTTAATTAGCATGACATAGTCTCGGGATCCACCTCGGGTTCGTAGACCATGCTTTAAACATTGGGTTAATTAATCTAGTAATTAGGTTAATTAAAATCGGAGTCCCTTAGGGTTTTTCCTAGTTTACCCTAAAATAATTAAACAAGGTGGCGACTCATACATTCACGTGCATTTCTGCCCTTAGTCACACGCATTCACATGCCTATGATATTTGGGGTAGGGGTTCACAAGTATATGTTCTTCTTGACTGACCGCCACTTCTCATATTTCCCACACGTAAAGGATTCGTGGGGGTGATGCTTGCCACTTCGTGGACTTTGCTAGCTTGGCTAGGTTTCTTGTATTTGGAGGTTCCCGAGTCTTCTTTCAGTTACCCCATTTGAATTAAATCCTCTACCTTCGTAGCAGTGGCAATGAGCGACTGAAACGTTGGTAGGTACTGGATTTGTAGTTGTTGTTGGTAGACAGGCTGCAGGTTCTTTATAATTATATCCACCTGTTCTTGCTCAGAAGGCCGGTTAATCATTTGGGCGGCCTTGGCCCTCCACCTCGTAAGGAACGAGGAAAAGGGTTCATTGTTCTTTTGTTTGGTGGTTTCCAGTTCCCTTCGAGTAACATCAACCTCCATATTATAGTGGTATTGCGTATTAAACGCATTGCAGATGTCTTCCCAGGTCTTCATCTTAGACTGGTCCAGACTGACAAACCATCTCAAAGCAGCACCAGTCAGAGATTGTTGGAACAACTGAGCAAGGAGCTCGTTGCTCAATCCAAACGGGTTAAGGGCACCCACATACATTTTCAGGTGCGTTTTGGGACAAGTGGTTCCATCAAACTTGTCCATGTTGGGCATTTTGAATTTTGTAGGTAGTCTTGCTTTGGGGAACAAGGACAAGGAGTCCATGTCCACCACTTCTTTGTGTGTCTTAAGGGCAGTAATAGACCTTTCCAGGAGTTCCAATTTCTCTCTCATTTTCTGAGCTTCCAGCTTAGAAGCAGTTCTGGAGGGCATGTCATCCAGGTTAAGGGTAGGGTTTGTTGGTTCAGCAGCAGGACCCTGATTGGAGGTAGCGGGTCCACTTCCCCTAGCGGAAGCCCCATTTCCATTACCACCACCCAGTTCAGCTATCAGGGCAGTCCTCTGGGCAGCCAATGCCTCATTCATTCTAGCCTCCATTCTGGCTTCCAGTTGTTCAATGAGGTTTTGGATGTCAGTGAGTGATGCCATTGGTGCAGTTGGAGTTGGTGAAGTTGGTGAAACTGGTGAGATTGGTGAAGCTGGTGAGGTTGGTGATAGCACTGTAGGCGTGACTGGAACTTGGATAGGCACTCGTACAGTGGGTACCTGATAGGATAAAGGTAATTGGATTAGGGTACAGAGGTTTGTGTATCAGGGTAGCTGATGTGAGGTAGATCGACTCTTTGTCCGACTGTGCATGACTAAAAAGAATATTGACAGCGGTTTTCGCAAGTGTACGAAATCGCAACAAGTAATATAGAGTAAGAAAATATCGTATCCACAGGGATTGTTTATCAATTACCAAAATTATGTTAACCTATTATTATTTAGACAATGATAAAAGGAATTCGCTGTAAAGTAAATAAAATTCAAAGTAAAAGAGATCAAACACAAAATTTAGGTGAAAAGAAATCTTAAGCTACTAGGGAATTTGATTTCATTTAATTCTATCTAGCTTATTCTATTAGTTCATTAATCAAGTTTAATTGTTCAAGTAGGAGAAAATAACCCTAAGGTTACTAACAAGCTCTCCCGATTTATTTTTAGCTATTCTAATCCAATTTAATCACCTATCTTAATAGTGAAATTAAACATGAATCAGATCATTAGGTTTTATGGTTGTTTTATGAATTCACAACTTAATACTTTATTAACTTATGAAAGCCCCCCTTGAGTCAAACCATATAGTTTCCACATCAAGTTATTATTCGCAAGTAAATTATTACCTTGTTCATATCAATAACCCTTCTCCCGAATGTGATTATTGAAATAATTCAATCCAGGGGAATTTTTCTACCTGGAAGCCTTAAGCACAATAATAAGTTATAACAAGAACAAAGAAAAATAAATATAATATTATAAGCTGGAATCGAATTAAATTACATCAAATCCCTAGTATAAAAGTTTAGCTAGACATAGTAATTAAATTAAGCTCAATCATACTTGAATCATTCATTATATCTAAAGACAATAATAAAGAAAGAAACAAGATGAAGAGTTTAGAATAAAAACTGTATCACAACTATGTTGATGGCTTCCTTGAATCTTAGCACAATTATTTGAAGCTTGAAATCTTTGAGAAGAAGAGAATTATGTAAAGTGTTGCACAAAAAATGAGATCCCCTACTATGAGAAGTTCCTCCCTTTATATAGAGATCCTGAAGGCAAGTCTGACTCCTTTTAGGAAAATAGAATCCTTATTTAGCACAAAATCCTTTATAGGAGATCATAACTGTTTAGGCTCTTGATTTCTTCTTGATTAGGACTCCTTTTTCTTCAAGAATAGGTCCAGGTCTTGTTTAGTGTGTTTAGGAAACTCCCTGAAGTCGGCCCATGTGAGAAAGGCTTGATTTGCGTGTTAAATTCACGCTGGTTCCGCCTGGGCAGCACGGGCGTGCTTCATGGCACGGGCTGGGCGTGCTGTAGTCTGGAGGTCTGGCTAGTGAAGCACGGGGCGTGCTAGGTAGCACGGGCTAGTGAAGTACTGAGGCACGGGCGTGCTACAGAGCACAGGCAGGGCGTGCTCTTCTCTGGAAGTCTGTCTAGAGTTGCCATGGGCGTGCTATGCTTAACACGCCCTGGTCCCATTGTAGCACGGCCGTGCCTTTTGACACACCCTGGCCGTGCTCTCTTCTGTCTCTCCTTTGGTTTACTTGGCTTCTAGCATGGGCGTGCCTTCCAGCACGGGCTGGGCGTGCTAGAAGCTGAGTGCCTTGCATTCTAAAGTTCTTTTCTGCGCCAAATTTCTGCAATTTTCTCTTAGATCAAGCGGATTAAAGACCAAGGAAGCTTTTAAACACAATTATACTAAAAGTGATTTAAAATTAAATTAAAGTGTGAATACCCAAATTTTGAGGCTCAGAAAGCCTGTTTTCCCGGACTGCAAACAGTCCGCCGGATCGGAGGCTATTTCAGAAATTCACCGAAAATATGTCAATATGGTACTTAAAACGTCCGGAATATCGCAAGGATCGCGGAACAGGTCCCGGAATATTTTTCGGAGGTCCGGAACTCCCAAAAAGGCCCTCGGAACGAGGCACGGTTTCCACACCGGCCACGGCG
>NC_143158.1:20251590-20363846 GCF_041381405.1 Jatropha curcas | reverse complement strand
CCCCACCGACTAGGCGGCAGCTGCCGCCCTCCCAGGCGGCACCCCCCGCCCAGCGTGGGCGGGGCTTGCCGCCCCACCGACAGGGCGGCAGCTGCCGCCCTCCTGGGCGGCACCTGCCGCCGAGCCAGGCGGCACCTGCCGCCCAGCCCCCCGGGCGGCAGCTGCCGCCCGGGACCCGAAAATGGCCTATAAATAGGCCATTTTCAGTCCAATTTTGACACCCCTTGGTCTGTATTGACGGACGAATCCTCCTCCCTCTCACGCTCATTGCGTTTTCTTTACCGCTTTTTGCATTTTATTTAATTTTTATTGCATTTTTATTGTGATATTTGGACATTAAAATTAAACAAATTAAAATTAATTAATATTTCCTAAGCGAGGAGCTTAATCTGGAGTTAAGAAGCGGTCGTCGATTAAATCAGGTATGTAAACGAAACTCTGCCTATTTAATTTTAGCACTTCATGCATGCTTCTCTTCTACTCTTAATAACTCTATAATTGCATAAACGCATTCACGTCATCATTTAGACAAATAAACCGTCTTAAATTAATTTGATTAAGCTTAAATGCCCGGTTAATCAATAATCGTGGTATTAAAGTTTAAATCCGACAATATTGGCTAAAAGAGCCTAGTTAATTAATAACTATGGTTCAACTGCCTTATTTCGAACAAATCCGGCTTAAGTCCAATTAATCAATAAGTGTGACTAAAAGCCTAAATCAACATTTTTTGGCAAAATGCCTACAAATCAACCTTTTCGGCTAAAAGTCGTAAAACCGAACCATTTTGGCAAAACGCCTTAAAATCAATCTTTTTTTCGACTAAAAGTCGTAGAATCGGACCATTTTGGCCAAAGGCCTAAAATCAACCATTTTAGCGACAAATCGCTTAAAATCGACATTTTTGGCAAAATGCCTTAAAATCAAACATTTTCGGTTTAAAACCGTAAAATCAACCATTTTAGCGACAAATCGCTTAAAATCGACATTTTTGGCAAAATGCCTTGAAATCAACCATTTTCGGTTTAAAACCATAAAATCAATCTTTTAAGCGACAAATCGTTTAAATGAACCATTTTGGCACAAATGCCTCAAAATCAACATTTTTTGGCAAAATGCCTAAACAAAATGCACAAAGCATACACAAACATGCACAAAGCATACACAAACATGCACGGAGCATACACACACACACTCACGCATTAAGCATACACCTTCAAAGCCCTTGAAACAAGGCCTATCGAACTACGTTGACTTTGATCTTCCATTCAAACGGAAGTACGTAGGCACGTTCGGAATTTCACCCCGGGTGGCAAGTCAAAATCACATAAACATTTCATTAATCCATCACTTACCTTGCAAAGCATTCATCCATCGGTTAGTTCATCAACATGACATAGTCTCGGGATCCACCTCGGGTTCGTAGATTGTGCCTTAATCATTGGGATAATTAATCTAGTAACTAGGTTAATTAAAATTGGAGTCACTCAGGGTTTTTTCCTAGTTTACCCTTAAATAATTAAACAAGGTGGCGACTCACACACATCACGTGCATTTCTTCTCATTCATCATATGCATCACATGCCTATGTGCTTTCGGGGGAAGGGGTTCACACCTTGCACCAAAAGGTCAAGTTTCCTTACGAGGACAAAGTCATCACCATTTAGGGGGATGACTATAGCCAGCTCAAAAAGCCAAAGGGCCAGCCTCTCTTTGAGGTCAACTCTGAAACTGTCAATCTACCCCTCTCGGGATTTCAGTAGGACACTGTGCAGTTCATAGAAGGAAAGACTGCAATCTCTCGAATTCTCTTTGATTTCGGGACGGTGCAAATAAACTGCATAGTGCCCTTGATGCTTAAGATGTCCTATCTGCCAGGAATGGTTATGGCCAGATCCGGGAAAGCATACCCCAAACTGCAAGCCTGGGAGTGTCCAGTGAATGAGGGAACTTTCGGACTGGGTTATGAGCCCACTGATGAGGACCGTGCTAAGAGGACCCGAAGAGGAAGGAAAGAGAATGTACAAATGCGGCCTTACCTATTGACTCTGAACAGCTACTTCTGTAAACCGGGAGAAACAGTTCCTTACTGTGGCTTCCGAGAACCTTTTTGCTGCCCAACCGCTAAGAAGATGCTGCCTGGGTTGGAGATATTCTCAGATGTCTGGGGTAACAAGCCCGAAACAGTAACTGGGCTGGAAGCAGAAGACTTCATGCAGCCTAGTCTCTTTGACGAAGTTGCGGTTATCACAGGAGATGACGGGAATCGAGACCTGCTAGATCTGATCAAGCCGAACGAAGGACCTCTCACCAACTGGTACACCGAGGAGGAGCGCACTGCTGATAAACCCCCTCCCGAGTCAAACCTAGTACCGGAGTCTGTAATAAAGTCCTGTACTGAGTCCGAGTCTGACCCCGAGTCTGAAATCGAGTCAGAGTCTAGTTCCAGTTCCGGGTCATCTGTGTCGGATCTAGAAGATCCAGATTTCAAATTTGATGTATTCTTTGAAGACGATTCCGTCATAATTAATAAAGGCTTGCAAATTCTTGATTACCCTGCGTGTCTATCTTTCCAAGCATTTCCAAGCAAAAACAATCAAATAAATGAAATAAAAAATGAAAAGGAAAAAATAATAATTGGCAAAGAAGAAAACGAACATACATACATTGCATCTGATTGCATGAACAGGGAACAGGTCAGTGAATGTTTGAAGAAATTTGCTGATTGCTTCATGTGGAAAGCAAGTGACATCACCGGAATTGACCCAGCAATAGTGGTGCACAAGATTCCAGTATATCCAGAGACTAAGCCAGTAAAACAGAAGCTAAGAAGGCTGAAAACAGAATGGTCCTTGAAAATCAAGGAGGAAGTTGCCAAGCAGCTGGAGAACAAGTTCATAGAACCTATCGCCTACCCGACATGGTTAGCAAATATCGTGCCGGTGCCAAAGAAGGATGGAAAAGTGCGAATGTGTGTGGACTACCGGGATTTGAATAAAGCATGTCCGAAGGACGATTTTCCTCTGCCGCACATCGACTTGTTAGTGGACCGAATGGCTGGACACGAGATGGTCTCCTTGACTGATCTTGCTGTCGGTTATAATCAAATAATGATGCATGAGCCAGACAAAGAGAAAACGGCGTTCACCACGGAATGGGGAACTTACTGCTACAGGGTCATGCCTTTTGGGCTCAAAAATGCTTGGGCAACCTATCAACGAATGGCGACGACCATCTTCCATGACATGATTCACAAAGAAGTAGAAGTATATGTGGACGATATGGTTGTCAAATCAAAAACAGCTGAAGAACATACGACAGCGCTTGAGAAGTTCTTCCTTAGACTTCGAAAGTACAATTTAAAGCTCAATCCGGCAAAATGTCTGTTTGGAGCTACATCCGGAGTATTTCTGGGGCACATGGTTAGTCGGAAGGGCATAGAGATTGATCCTTCGAAAGCTAGAGCTATTCTGGAAATGCCAGCACCAAGGACCGAAAAAGAAGTCCGAGGTTTCCTAGGAAGGCTACAGTACATCAGCCGGTTCATCAATCAGTTGGCCGATACTTGTGGTCCGATTTTCAAACTACTTAGGAAAGGAGTAGCAGTCAAATGGAATAAGGATTGTCAGGCGGCTTTCGACCAAGTCAAGCGATACCTGCTATCCCCGCCTGTTTTACAACCACCAAGGCTAGGAAAGCCTTTGCTACTGTATCTGTCTGTGACAGAAGAAGCAATGGGTGCCATATTAGCTCAACAAGCAGAAGATACAAGGATAGAAAATGCCGTGTATTACCTTAGCAAGAGGATGCTGGAATATGAGTTGAAATACAACAAGATAGAGAAGTTGTGTCTGGCTCTAGTCTGGGCCTGCACCAAGCTGCAACACTACCTCTCGTCTTACACTACACACGTAATCTCTGAATCGAACCCCTTGAAATTCCTTATGGAAAGGCCAGTTCTTGACTGTAAGATGGCAAAGTGGGTGTCAGTGCTCGTAGCCTACGATTTAAAATTTGTACAACGGAAGGCAGTGAAAGGCGGAGCCTTGGCTGATCAATTAGCAGAATTGCCGGTCGAAGACCAAATGCCGGAAGCAGAATTTCCTGATGAAGGCTTGTTGAGCTTGGAAGGTGAGGTCTGGGAGATGTACTTCGATGGAGCTTCAAACTACCATGGAAACGGGATTGGAGTCATATTCAAAACTCCTTGTGGAGAATACGTCCCAATCGCAGTCAAACTAGATTTCGACTGTACCAACAACGAAGCCGAATACGAAGCCTGCATCAAGGGGTTAGAAGCAGCCTTGGAAAAAGAGATAAAAGTCCTCAGGGTTTTCGGAGATTCCAACCTGATAGTCTCCCAGTCTCTAAGGAAGTGGAAAATCAAGGAAGAGCGTTTGGTTCCTTACCTACAACGCTTAGACGAATTGGCTCAACAGTTTGAGGAATTATCTTTCCACTACCTGCCGCGAGCCAAAAATCAATTCGCTGATGCCCTGGCCACTTTGGCCTCCATGGTTAATGTGGAAAGAGACCAAGTTATTCGGCCCCTTACAGTTAGGCTTTAGAAACAGCCAGCACACATCATGCATTTAGTAGATGACAAGCCTTGGTTTTGGGATATACAAAATTACCTTCAGAACGAAGCCTACCCGGAGGGATCCACCAAAACTGATCAACGGACATTAAGACAGTTAGCGTCTGGACACTTCCTTACTGGGGGAATTCTGTATAAAAGAAGTTGGAACGGCTTGCACCTAAGGTGCGTTGGTGAAGAGGAGGCTCAAACCATTATGGATTCCGTGCATAATGGGGAATCTGGGTCACACATGCATGGGATAGCATTGGCTCGGAAAATCATGAACCTAGGTTATTACTGGTCAACTATGAATGCGGATTGTGTGAGGCACGCGCGGAAGTGCCATGAGTGCCAAATTTTCGCTAAGCTGCAAAAACGGCCTCCGGTCAATTTAAATCCAATTGCTTCACCGTGGCCTTTTGCAACTTGGGGCATAGATGTAATTGGAAAAATCCACCCGAAAGCCTCTAATGGCCATCAGTTTGTCCTGGTCGCTGTAGATTATTTCACCAAATGGATTGAGGCAGCTTCCTTTTCAGTTTTGAACGCCAAGAAGGCAGCGCAGTTTGTACGTGCCAACATCCTTTGTCGGTACGGAACACCATTCGAGATCATTACTGATAACGGGTCTCATTTTCAAGGTGAATTCGCTGACCTCTTAAAGCAAAAGAAGATTCAACATCATAAGTCCTCACCCTATCGCCCACAAACAAATGGGGCCGTCGAAGCTGCGAACAAGACTATAAAAGTCATTTTGCAAAAGACAGTTCAGAAACATAGGGCATGGCATGAACAATTACCAAATGCTTTGTGGGGATACAGGACTTCTATCAGAACGCCTACTGGGGCGACTCCGTATTCTTTGGTATATGGTATGGAAGCAGTACTGCCTATTGAGCTGGAAGTTCAGTCGGCAAGAATTATCCGGGAAAGCCAGATCAGCGAAGTAGATTGGGCTGAGAATTATCATTTACAACTCTTGGGAATGGATGAGAAGCGATTGCAAGCGATCCACCAAGCTCAAGTTTACCAAAGAAGAATGGCGCGGCATTTTAACAAGAAGGTTAAAGACCAGAAACTCGAAGAAGGTTGTTTGGTCCTGAAAGAAATTAGACAGCCAATCCTGGACCCACGTGGGAAGTTTCGTCCTCATTGGGCTGGACCCTACGTATTGAAGAAAATATTATCCGGCGGAGCCGTCATCTTGACTGATTTGGATGGTTTGGAATTCACAAATCCGTGTAATTTAGATCAGTTAAGAAGATATTTTGTGTAATTGTAATCATTTGCATAATGTAGAAAGAGCTACATTAGACCTGATTCTCCTTGAAAAAAAAGAAATTATGTATCGGAGATATGTAGGCAGCCCTCTTTGGGCGCGGTCTAAGCATTAATAAAAAAAACATTTCATATTTCATTCTTCTTTGCCAAATAAAAAAAAAGAAAAGAAAGAACCGCTAAGTTGAAAACCCGAAAGGGCGGCTTAGGCAAAAGGGGGTAGCTCGCTAAGCTGAAAACCCGAAAGGGCGGCTTAGGCAAAAGTTAGAGCTTGAATAAATAAAGTTGGATGATGCTTGGAAAGTTTAAAAGACAAATACATTTATAATTAAAGCAAGCAGTTCAAGTCAAGCAGAAGGCAAAAAGCCCAATAAATAATAAAGTTTAAATCAGAGTCTCAAATAAAAAGCCAAAAAAGCAAAATATCCAAAAATCCAAAGCCAACACAGAAAGTAAAAAAAAAAAAAAAAAAAAAACAACAATAAAGTCCAAAAGCCTATAGGAGTCTAAGTGTCCCGCCTCCTCCGTGGAGCAACATCCTCCGAGTCATCCCTAGCTGTTAAACTCCGCTCCACCTCGCCTGTCTTAGGAGTCAGCACAATCTCCTCCCCAGTCCCAGCCTCATCACCAGTGACAGTCTGAACCCAACCTTTGAGTGCACTCAGCAGTGCAGTCCTCCTCGGTCTCTCAATTGGCCAGACAGTGGCAATGAACCAGGTCCGATATTCAGGAGAAGTCTGAACACCGGCAGGGTTAGGTAAAGGCCTAACCATATGATGATCCCTCAACCAAACCTGAGTAATGGATCTTTTCTATTACGAAGAAACAAATTAAAAAGAAGAAGAAGAATGAGGTAGGATAATAGGGAAAAATACCTGGAGAATGATGGGAGAAACTGTCCAATCATCGAACCCTAAAGCGGCTCTGTCAAGGCTTCTAATGGTCTCTGCCAGCACAACACCGCCAATGCAACCCATATCCTCCATTTGCCAAACCATGGGACAAAGCCGCAAGTCTCCAAAACCTGGGTCCCGGTTGAATAAGAAACCAGCCAATAAGCAGAAAACCAGGGCCCGCATCCTCAGCCTCATCCGGTCAGGGTCGTCCAAGCAAGTCTCTGAAAATTCATCAATCAGGGGCAGCAGAATCGCCTTCTGATCATCCACAATCATAGCCCTAGCCTGTGGTCGGCTAAACTGAAACATGGTTTTCAAAAGACCTAACATGCCCAATTTTTACCTCATGCTTGACCAAAGGGGCATTGGGATCACACCCTATGATAGCACAGAACTCCTCAAAAAGAGGGCACATCTCCTCCATCATAGCCCCAAACAGAAAAACGTGGGCTTCCGGGTCCCAAAGTCTAATACAGGCCCGTAAAAATCCCAGTCAACTACTACACCCCAAAGAGTAATGACAGGAGAAAGACCGTACCTCCCCAAATTGATCTTTTCGACTTTGGAGAGACTCTTAGTCCAGCTGTGCATGCTATGATTCATCTTTAAAAGAAAAAAAAGAGAGAAAAGGAGAATGAGAGAAGAAAAAGCTGAAAAGTGCCTTTTGGCTCGATTTTCGAGAAAAGATGAGGAATAAAAATATATATATATATATATTTTCCATAAAATGGGCTGAAACAAAATCCTATTTTCTTTCAAATTTGATAATCATGCATACATGTTTTCAGTACTAACCAAGTGTAGGTACAGTCAAAGTTCAGTACCGAAATACAGCAAAAAAAAAATTCACATTTTGGCCCCTGAGGCCCAAAATTTACATTTTGGCCCTAAGGCCCAAAAATTCCCAATTTGGCCCCTAAGGCCCAAAAGTTCACATCTGGGCCCCTAAGGCCCAAAAGTTCACATCTGGGCCCCTAAGGCCCAAAGATTCACATTTTGGCCCCTGAGGCCCAAAATTCACATTTTGGCCCCTCAGGCCCAAAAATTCCCAATTTGACCCCTCAGGCCCAAAAATTCACATTTTGGCCCCTAAGGCCCAAAAGTTCACATCTGGGCCCCTGAGGCCCAAAAATTCACATTTTGGCCCCTGAGGCCCAAAAATTCCCAATTTGGCCCTTGAGGCCCAAAAATTCACATTTTGGCCCCTAAGGCCCAAAAGTTCACATCTGGGCCCCTAAGGCCCAAAAAATTCACATTTTGGCCCCTGAGGCCCAAAATTCACATCTAGGCCCCTGAGGCCCAAAAGTTCACATCTGGGCCCCTGAGGCCCAAAAGTTCACATTCTGGGCCCTAAGGCCCAAAAAATTCCCAATCAAAAGGCTAAAATGCGGGTCCTCTGGACGCGTCTGATTCTCGCCTACAAAATTTGATTTTCAGACAACCACCGACGCCCATAAAACATTTTTTTATGGTTGCCGGTGGGGGGCAACTGTGAATACCTAAATTTTGAGGCTCAAAAAGCCCGTTTTCCCGGCAGCGGCGGTGGCGGCCACCTTTAAAGGCGGCGGTAGCCGCTATCGCCGCCGGCGACAGCGGCTGCAGTCGCCTGTGAATACCCATTTATTTTGAGGCTTGAAGAGCCATTTTTCCGGACTGTAAACAGTCCGGTCGGACAGGAGGTCATTCAAAAAGTTCATCGGAAGTGTGCCAATATGGTACTTGAAATGTCCGAAAAATTACGAGGATCACGGAACTGGTCTCGGAATATTTTTTGGAGATCCGGAACTCCCGGAAAAGCCTCCGGAACGAAAAAAGAAAAAGGGAAAAAGGCACACGTGCCCGCCCGCGGGGGTGGGCATGCCCGCCCAGGCCAGGCGGGCACGCCCGCCCAAGCCAGGCGGGCATGCCCGCCCAGCATGGGCGGACACACCCGCCCTAGCCAGGCGGGCATGCCCGCCCAGCTTGGGCGGACACGTCCGCCCAGCATGGGCGGACACGCCCGCCCTCGAAGGCGGGCAGGGGCGCCCGGGATCACGTTTTTCCTATAAAAAACGGCTCTGGGGCTCCGTTTTGAGACACTCAGTCTGTGTTAACGGACGCTCCTTCTCCCTACGCTCTTTGCGATTCTTTACTGCTTTCTTGCATTTTTTTAATTTTAGTTTTATTTTATTGTTGTGATACTTGGTCACTTAAAATTAAATTAAAATTAATTCCCTTAACGAGGAGCTTAACCTGGAGTTAAGAAGCGGTCGACGATTAAATCAGGTACATGAACTGAATTCTGCCTATTTAATTTTAGCACTTCATGCATGCTTCTTTTCTACTCCTAATAATTCTACAACTGCATAAATGCATCCATGCCACCATTAGGCAAACAAATTGCCTCAATTAAATAAATTTAGGCTAAATGCCCGATTAATTGATAATCGCGGTATTAAGGCCTAAATCCGACAATATTGGCTCAAAACACCTAGTTAATTAATAGCTATGGTGTAATCGCCTTTATTTCAAACAAATCCTGCTTAAGTCCAATTAATTAATAATTGTGGCTAAAAGCCTTAATTGATCACGTTTTGGCAACAAGTTGCCTACAATTAAATCGATCTTTTGGCAAAATGCCTTAAAATTAATCAACTTGTTTTGGCAAAAAGCCTTAAATCAATCATTTTGGCGACAATCGCCCAATCAACATCATTTTGGCAATCAAATTGCCTAAATCACTCTTTTGGGCTAAAAGCCTTAAAATCAATCATTTTGGCGACAATCGTCTAAAATTAATCATTTTTGGCAATGATTGCCTAAATCAATCTTTTTGGCTAAAAGCCATTAAAATCAACATTTTGGCATCAAATGCCTAAAAATCAATCAATTCTTTGGCAAAATGCCTAAACAAAATGCACAAACCATACACACTTATGCACAAAGCATACACACTCATGCACAAAGCATACACACTTATGCACAAAGCATACACACTTATGCACAAAGCATACACACTAATGCACAAAGCATACGCACTTATGCACAAAGCATACACACTCATGCACAAAGCATACACACTCATGCATTAAGCATACGCCTTCAAAGCCCTTTTAAAAAGGCCTATCGAACTACGTTGACTTTGATCTTCCATTCAAACGGAAGTACGTAGGCACGTTCGGGATTTCACCCCGGGTGGCAAGTCGAAATCACTCAAACATTTCATTAATCCATCATTCACCTTGCAAAGCATTCATCCATCGGTTAGTTCGTCAGCTGACATAGTCTCGGGATCCACCTCGAGTTCGTAGATTGTGCCTTAATCATTGGGATAATTAATCTAGTAACTAGGTTAATTAAAAATGGAGTCACTTAGGGTTTTTTCCTAGTTTACCCTAAAATAATTAAACAAGGTGGCGACTCACACACATCACGTGTATTTCTTCTCATTCATCATATGCATCACATGCCTATGACATTTGGGGAAGGGGTTCACACCATTTATAGGCCAAAAACGGGCCTAGGGAGGCAGGTGCCGCCGGAGGCCGGCGGCAGGTGCCGCCTATGGCCGGCGGCCGGAGCCGCCGTGCTCGGCGGCGGCCCCTTGGGCCTTTCACTTCAGAGGAGTTTTCAGGGGTTTCGGATCTCCAAAAAATATTCCGAGACCTGTTCCGCGATCCTCGCGATATTCTGGACGTTTTAAGTACCATATTGGCATACTTTCGGTGAACTTCCAAAATGGCCTTCAGTCCGGTCGGACTGTT
The DNA here is from genome assembly GCF_041381405.1 of Jatropha curcas. NCBI lineage: Eukaryota > Viridiplantae > Streptophyta > Magnoliopsida > Malpighiales > Euphorbiaceae > Jatropha > Jatropha curcas. Next base: position 20,353,350 of record NC_143158.1, on the reverse strand, counting down.
TGCAGTCTGGGAAAACAGGCACTATAGCAAATTTTATTATTCGCAGTCCGAGAAAACTGGCTTTTTAAAAATTTGAGTATTCACAAGGGGCATGACATCAGCTCCAAAGTCATAAGACGGTATTTCATAAGCTGTGAAACTAAAGACAGGCAGAATCAGTGAAGCAGGGGTTTATATCCAGCCGGGCCACCGCAGGAATTTCTTCAAACATGAGTATTTTCCTAGAAATAATGCTGAGTTCTTCAAATAATGGACAGATCCCGAAGTCGTTATGTCAAAAGATATTGTTCAAAGAATCAAAATGACTGATCAACCATTACAGCAACCCGAATTGAACCAAAATGTTTTGGTAATAACTTAGCCCATTGAGTTTGAATGGTGACTGTAAGTCCAAATCCTCACGACTAAAACATCAAAATAAAGCTTCAAATGCAGGTGCTAAGGTCCCATCCATGGAAAATAGGAAGAAATGGAAAGTTTGGACGTGTTTTTGAAAGAAAGTTTCATTTGGAATAAGAGAGAAGAGCTTTTTGTAGCGCATAAGGTGTATTATGTGTTTTTATAGCAAGAAAAGAAAAAACAAATTGATAGGTGGTTATTACTGCAATACAAGTGACGCACGCCACTACGTGTGGCACAAGCCACAGCATGGTGGCGCATGCCACTAGCTAGCAATCAGTTGGAAAAATCCTAGTCTTTTATTTTTTTTTTCGATTTTTAGATTTAATCAGCAGCATGAATATTAACTATGAAACACGAATACACCAATATCATTCAAAAACTCATAAAGAGACAGTCCTCTAGCCTTCATATATGAAAATAATCATTCTTTACAAGGAAAATTCCCCTAGATTGGGTCCGAATACAAGAATGCAAGAATAAAGAGAAGAAAAGGAAAAAACAAGCAGAAATAAGATGGGGTAGCTGGCTCAAGACATGTTTAAGGCCGTCTCAAGACATGTTTAAGGTTGTCTCTTCTTAATCCTCCTTGCCAGACTTCTCGGTCTCTTCGACGATCACCGGCCGGTATCCAGCTCCACGACCCGTACGCTTGCCACACTGCATCCCTCAGCCCCGACCAATATAAGGCACCATGTCAACTCTCTGCACGTATTTATAAATATTAGTTATTGCATTAGATGCATGCATGGCATATGCATTGCATGTCTTCTTTTTTGTAGTGTTTATATGTAACACCCGTCGCCTAGTCCCGTGAGACTTGTGAACCCCTCCCCCGAAAACATAGGCATACAAATGCATATGACTAAGGGCAGAAATGCACGTTAATGTATGAGTCACCACCTTGTTTAATTATTTTAGGGTAAACTAGGAAAAAACCCTAAGTTGACTCCAATTTTAATTAACCTAATTACTAGATTAATTATCCCAACGTCTAAGGCACAATCTTCGAACCCGAGGTGGATCCCGAGACCATGTCATGTTGATGAACTAACCAAATAATGAATGCTTTGCAAGTTGAATGATGTAATTGGACTGATGAAATGTTTTAGTGATTTCGACTTACCGCTCGGGGTTAAATCCCGAACGTGCCTACGTACTTCCGTTTGAATGGAAGATCAAAGTCAACGTAGTTCGATAGGCCTTTTTAAAAGGGCTTTGAATGGGTATGCTTAATGCATGAGTGTGTGTATGCTTTGTGCATTTTGTTTAGGCATTTTACCAAAGAATTGATTGATTCGATTTAGGCATTTGTTGCCAAAAATGTTGATTTAAGGCTTTTAGCCAAAAAGATTGATTTAGGCAATTGTTGCCAAAAATGTTGATTTAAGGCTTTTAGCCAAAAAGATTAATTTAGGCAATTTGTTGCCAAAAGTTGATGTGATTTAGGCGATTGTCGCCAAAATTGATTATTTGAAGGCTTTTAGCCAAAATGAGTTGATTTAGGCAATTTGCTTGCCAAAAGTGTTGATTGGGCGATTGTCGCCAAAATTGATTGATTTAAGGCAATTTATTTGCCAAAAGTGATTATTTGAAGGCTTTTTAGCCAAAATTTTGATTTAAGCGATTTGTCGCTTAAAAAAGATTAATCTACTTATAGGCAATTTGTTTGCCAAAAGAGATCAATTGATTTGCAATGTAGGCAATTTATTGCCAAAGAAAAACGTGTTTTATTAAGGCCTTTTAGCCACAATTATTGATTAATTGGACTTAAGCTGGATTGTTCGAAATAAAGGCGATTATACCATAGTCATTAATTGACTAGATACCTTTAGCCGATATTGTCGGATTTAGGCTTTAATACCACGATTATTAATTAACCGGGCATTTAGCCTAAAATTATTTAATTGAGGCAGTTTATTTGCCTAATGATGACGTGAATGCATTTATGCAGTTGTAGAATGAGGAGTAGAAGAGAAGCATGCATGAAGTGCTAAAATTAAATAGGCGGAGTTTCGTTTATGTACCTGATTTAATCGACCGCTTCTTAGCTTCAGCTTAAAAAACTCCAAATTAAGCTCCTCATTTAGGGAATATTGATTAATTTAATTTAATTTAAGTGACCAAGTATCACAACAATAAAATAGTAAAAGCCTATGCTAAATGCAAAAAAGCAGTAAAGAATCGCAAGGAGCGTAAGGGAGAAGGAGCGTCCGTCAACACAGACTGGGTGCCCCAAAACGGAGTGCCCGGGGCTGATTTTATAGGCAAAAATAGGGCTGGAGGGCGGCAGCTGCCGCCGTATCCTGTCTATTCACTAGTTTTTTTTCGTTCCGACGGCTTTCGGGAGTTTCGGACCTCCAAAAAATATTCCGAGACCAATTCCACGATCCTCGCGACGTCCCAGACGTTTTAAGTACCATATTGGCATACTTCTGGTAAATTTCCAAAATGACCTCCGGTCCGGCCGGACTGTTTGCAGTTCGGGAAAACTAGCTTTTTAAGCCTCAAAATTTGAGTATTCACAGTTGCCCCCTGTGAACCCCTTCCCCCAAATATCATGGGCATGTGATGCATATGATGAATGAGAAGAAATACACGTGATGTGTGTGAGTCGCCACCTTGTTTAATTATTTAAGGGTAAACTAGGAAAAAACCCTAAGTGACTCCATTTTTAATTAACCTAGTTACTAGATCAATTATCCCAATGATTAAGGCACAATCTACGAACCCGAGATGGATCCCGAGACTATGTCATGCCGATAAACTAACCGATGAATGAATGCTTTGCAAGGTAAATGATGGATTAATGAAATGTTTGAGTGATTTTGACTTGCCACCCGGGGTGAAATCCCGAACGTGCCTACGTACTTCCGTTTGAATGGAAGATCAAAGTCAACGTAGTTCGATAGGCCTTCTTTGAAGGGCTTTGAAGGGGTATGCTTAATGCATGAGTGTGTATGCTTTGTGCATGAGTGTGTATGCTTTGTGCATGAGTGTATGTATGCTTTGTGCATTTCGTGTGTATGCTTTGTGCATTTTGTGTGTATGCTTTGTGCATTTTGTGTGTATGCTTTGTGCATAAGTGTGTATGCTTTGTGCATGATTGTGTGCATGCTTCGTGCATGAGTGTGTGTATGCTTTGTGCATTTTGTTTAGGCATTTCGCCAAAGATTGATTGATTTTTAGGCATGTTGCCAAAAATGTTGATTTTAATGGCTTTTAGCCAAAATGATTTGATTTAGGCAATTGTTGCCAAAATGTGCGAATTTGGCGATTGTCGCCAAAATGGTTGATTTTACGGTTTTAAGCCGAAAATGTTGATTTTAAGGCATTTTGCCAAAAGATTGATTTTAAGCGATTTGTTGCTGAAAATGGTTGATTTTAGGCCTTTAGCCAAAAGGTGTTGTTTTAGGCAATTAGTTTGCCAAAATGTGCGATTTAGGCTTTAATGCCTCGATTATCAATTAATCGGGCGTTCGAGCTTAATCACAATTTATTGTCGAAACGTGATTGATTAAGGCTTTTAGCCACAATTATTGATTAATTGGACTTAAGCCGGATTTGTTCGAAATAAGGCAATTGAACCGTAGTTATTAATTAACTAGGCTCTTTTAGCCAATATTGTCGGATTTAAACTTTAATACCACGATTATTGATTAACCGGGCATTTAAGCTTAATCAAATTAATTAAGGCAGTTTATTTACCAAAAATAATGACGTGGATGCATTTATGCAATTGTAGAATTATTAAGAGTAGAAGAGAAATATGCATTAAGTGCTAAAATTAAATAGGCAGAGTTTTGTTTACATACCTGATTTAATCGACGACCGCTTCTTAACTCCGGATTAAGCTCCTCGCTTAGGAAATATTAATTAATTTTAATTTGTTTGATTTTAATGGTCAAATATCACAATAAAAATGCAATAAAAATTAAATTAAATGCAAAAAGCGGTAAAGAAAACGCAAGGAGCGTGAGAGGGAGAGGGTTTCGTCCGTTAAAACAGACAGAGGTGCCCAAAATTGGACTGAAAATGGCCTATTTATAGGCCATTTTCGGGTCCAGGGCGGCAGGTGCCGCCTGGCTGGGCGGCAGGTGCCGCCTGGCTCGGCGGCAGCTGTGGGGCGGCAGGCCCCGCCCACGCTGGGCGGGGGGTGCCGCCTGGGAAGGCGGCAGCTGCCGCCCAGTCGGTGGGGCGGCAGGCCCCGCCTGGTCTGGGCGGCAGGTGTCGCCCAAGCTGGGCGGCAGGTGCCGCCCAGGGGCGTGGGGGGCCAGGCCCCGCCTGCACTGGGCGGCTGGCCTCGCCCGCGCGCGCGGCAGGCCCCACCCGCGCGGGGCGACAGGCCTCGCCCGCGCGGGCTGGGCGGCAGGCCTCGCCCGCGCGCGCTTGGCGGCAGGCCCCGCGCGCGCTTGGCGGCAGGCCCCGCCCGCGCGCGCGGCAGGCCCCGCCCGCGCGGGGCGGCAGGCCTTGCCCAAGTGGGGCGGCAGTGCCGCCTAGGCTGGGCGGCTGCTGCCGCCGTGGCCGGCGGTCGGCGCCGCCGTGGCTATCATAAAACAGGCTTCCGAAATAGCCTCCTGTCCGGCCGGACTGTTTGCAGTCCGGGAAAACAGGCTTTCTGAGCCTCAAAATTTGGGTATTCGCACCCCCCACTGGCTATCATAAAAACGATTTATGAGAGCCAGTGGCTGTCTGAAGGAGCAAATTTTGAGGATGGGCAGAGGAGGAAACCCCGCCGTTGGTTTTTTTCTTTGAAATGAAATGATCAAATGCATGGATTTATATTTGCAACTTAAAGATGTTTTTGCCTCTTTGAGGACTTAAAAAGAAATTTTGCCTCTTAGAGGACTTGAAAAAGATGTTTTCCCCTTAATGAGGGCTTGAAAAGAGATTTTGCCTCTTAGAGGACTTGGAAAGATGTTTTGCCTCTTAATAAGGGTTTGAAAAGAGATTTTGCCTCTTAGAGGACTTGAAAAGATGTTTTGCCTCTTAATGAGGGCTTGAAAAGAGATTTGTTTTATTTTTGCTTTTTTCTTTGAGAACCAAGGGTCCACCTAAAGTCGAAATGATCAAATGGCTTAGTTTTGGATGAAAAATGGTTGGTTATTGGTTAGGGTTTCACCCTAGGTTTTATGTAAAAGAAAGGTTAACCATTAACCTGTTGACGCGTGGTTTTATGCCTCCACCTAACCCAATGATGATATGAGGACAAAGGATAAAGTTTCACAATAAACTAGAAGTGCCTGAATAAAAAATTGAACCAAACCGCCCAAAGGAGCCTGACCCACGTTAGGGCTGCGTCACGCAGCTACTACCTGCGTGACGGCACTTCTAGCTGCGTCACGCAGCTCTAACGGGTCTGACACCTTTGGTGCGCGCCCGTGCAGTGGCTTGCACTGTTTGTATGGATACGCGGCAACTGTACGGAAAGTAAGTCGCGCCACGCAGGCTTACGGGTGCGTCACGCAGCTTATACCTGCGTGACGCGACTGCCCTGTTGCCCTAGCCATATAAATACTACATTACACAGCAAAAACGGGACTTTTTTTTAGACTTTGGCATTTTCAGTTTGCTCTCATTTTTCCTCTAAGAAAACATAATCTTCAAAGTTTAGACATCTAAAAAGACGACTAGAGCTCTTTCTCAAGAACTCCATTGAGTAAACTTGGGGTAGATCAAAGTCATAGATATTTAGATTTAAGATTAAAGAAATATAATAGCAAAAAGATAAGAAAAAGAGGAAAAAAGAGAAAGATAATTTCATTTTTGCAAAAGAACTTGGTGATTGCGCTTCTGGAATTGTGAAAAATCACTTCTGAGTTAATCTCAGCATATGCAATCCTCAAATCTGAGGGTTAGGTAACGATTCTAACTCTATCCTTTCTATTTTTATTTATTTCTAGCATTTTATTTCTTAAAAATCTCATTTTTGTATTGATTAATTGGTTTATCATTGACAAAACGTAAGTTTACCCATTATTGAACTTTTCTGGGTTTGTTCTAACCACTTTGGACCAAAAAGAAACGTAAAAAGAACTAGTTTGAAAGGTAATTGCTGACCAGAGCAGCCGCGTCACGCAGCTACTACCTGCGTGATGCGACTGTTCATGTCCAAAAGCCCCTGACCTGGATTAGATCTCTTGCGTGACGCAGCTGTTTACGACTCATTTTTCATGTTTGTTTCTATATCTGTATCTAATATTTTGCTTTAAATAAATAACCCATATACCTAAAGATTTTAATAATGTCACGAACAGTGTCGTCGCGTAGCTAATAGTTGCGTCACGCGGCTGTTCTTCATAGGATACCTGCGTGACGCGACTGTTCTTAAATCCAGAATAAAGGCAATAGTTGCGCCACGCGACTGTTCTTCCATAGAACACCCGCGTGACGCGACTGCCTCTCAGTTCCAGTTTATTTCTATTATTTTGCTTAGTTTCATTTAGTTAAATAAATTTTCAAGCTCAATCCGAGAAATAGACAATCAGGGGTAAACTGAGTCTTAATCAAACTAAACCAATTAATCATTGATGATCATGGGATTTTTAGAATTTGTTTGTTCATTGTTTATCATTAATTACATATTATTACAATCGGTTTGTGGCCCGCCTTTAACCATAAGGCAAGAGCGGGTCTTTTATTTTATTTGATACGCATTATGGATGAATGATGGATGATATGATTTATTTGTGATGAATGCAATGAATGGACCTATTTGGGACGGTTGATTAATTTTCCACTTAGGAACTCGGTTCGATTTATTCGGGTTGGGTTTAAATAATTAGCTTTTCTAAAATAAAATCAAATTAGAGATTGTAGGTTAAAAGAGGCCGATTTTTTTTTCCGGGCGTCGGCTTCCAATGGGCCGACGTACCCAATTCCCTTACCTAGAACCTCATTGGTTCGCCTGACCAGTCTTTTTAAAATAATCAGCCTTAAATAAAAATGGGTTTAGAATGGAGTCATTTTATAAATTAAAATTGGAAACGGTCCCATTGCCGAAATAATGGGTGGCGACTAAAAATAATTTATAAGACCGATTTATCGGCATCGCATATCCAAAAAGATTTTTTATCACCTTTTTCCAAAAACAAACAACATTGATTTTCTCCGGGGGAAAACAGTTTGGCGACTTCACTGGGGATTTTGCACCCATTAATCCCCGGTTATTTTTAATAAATTAATGGTTGCAATTAGGAATTGACTCTAAAAGCCTACTATTTCTAAATAAAAATTTGGTTAGAAAAGCCGATGGAAAATATTTAATCGTCCATATATGTTTAATTGCTTTCCTTTTTATTTTCTAGGATATTTGCATTCATTTGCATTCCTTGCTTCTCACCTCATTCTACCCATACTACCCTTCGGTACTGGTGTTAAGTTTGACGGTGGATCTAGCCTAAACCATGCGATTTAGGTGCATCCACCCGAGAATTAACATCGACCGACTTTAACTACTAATTAATAAATACACTGAATGGATTTAATGCATTTATAACAATATGTATGTATTGCATCTTAAGTATGATACGTGGCGTTGTTATACCAAGAAGATGACTAATAAATAGTCCTTTGGACCAGTAGCCCGCACTTCTGGGTTTCCAGCCGATATATCAACACTTATAACAAATATATATAACAAATATGCAAAATAAATTTTTGATGTGGAAGATCAGACTAGACTGCATCCACAGAGCATACTTATATGCAACAGTCAAACACAATGAACAATTTATTTAATATTTATCAATTTACTCAACCAATTTTAATTGATTTTATTTTAATTAAGGTTGAGGGTTCCTGCAACCTTAGCCTGGGATCCCCAGAACTAAGTCAGAGTGTGGAGGGAGAAGAGAAAGGTGCCGTAAATACGGACTTATAAAGTAGCAGTTTATAAATTTAAACAAATAATTTTATTTAAAATATAAAAGTGAAATACAATTTATACTTACAAGTATGTGGTTTTACAAATAGACTTCGAACTTGGAATCTTTACAAGAGAACTTGAGAATTGAGAGAGGAGAGAGGTGAGAGGTTTACAATTTGTTTAACCAACACAAACGGGTCTTACAACGGGTTCAGATCGGCATACCCAATACTTCTACATGACATTATGAAATAGATAATTTATTATATAGAAGTTAATAATATTAAAGTCGTTTGGCTCTGATACCAACAAACAACCGAAGATCGACCGACTTTAACTACTAATTAATAAATACACTGAATGGATTTAATGCATTTATAACAATATGTATGTATTGCATCTTAAGTATGATACGTGGCGTTGTTATACCAAGAAGATGACTAATAAATAGTCCTTTGGACCAGTAGCCCGCACTTCTGGGTTTCCTGCCGATATATCAAGACTTATAACAAATATATATAACAAATATGCAAAATAAATTTCTGATGTGGAAGATCAGACTAGACTACATCCACAGAGCATACTTATATGCAACAGTCAAACACAATGAACAATTTATTTAATATTTATCAATTTACTCAACCAATTTTAATTGATTTTATTTTAATTAAGGTTGAGGGTTCCTGCAACCTTAGCCTGGGATCCCCAGAACTAAGTCAGAGTGTGGAGGGAGAAGAGAAAGGTGCCGTAAATACGGACTTATAAAGTAGCAGTTTATAAATTTAAACAAACAATTTTATTTAAAATATAAAAGTGAAATACAATTTATACTTACAAGTATGTGGTTTTACAAATAGACTTCGAACTTGGAATCCTTACAAGAGAACTTGAGAATTGAGAGAGGAGAGAGGTGAGAGGTTTACAATTTGTTTAACCAACACAAACGGGTCTTACAACGGGTTCAGATCGGCATACCCAATACTTCTACATGACATTATGAAATAGATAATTTATTATATAGAAGTTAATAATATTAAAGTCGTTTGGCTCTGATACCAACAAACAACCGAAGATCGACCGACTTTAACTACTAATTAATAAATACACTGAATGGATTTAATGCATTTATAACAATATGTATGTATTGCATCTTAAGTATGATATGTGGCGTTGTTATACCAAGAAGATGACTAATAAATAGTCCTTTGGACCAGTAGCCCGCACTTCTGGGTTTCCAGCCGATATATCAACACTTATAACAAATATATATAACAAATATGCAAAATAAATTTTCTGATGTGGAAGATCAGACTAGACTGCATCCACAGAGCATACTTATATGCAACAGTGAAACACAATGAACAATTTATTTAATATTTATCAATTTACTCAACCAATTTTAATTGATTTTATTTTAATTAAGGTTGAGGGTTCCTGCAACCTTAGCCTGGGATCCCCAGAACTAAGTCAGAGTGTGGAGGGAGAAGAGAAAGGTGCCGTAAATACGGACTTATAAAGTAGCAGTTTATAAATTTAAACAAACAATTTTATTTAAAATATAAAAGTGAAATACAATTTATACTTACAAGTATGTGGTTTTACAAATAGACTTCGAACTTGGAATCCTTACAAGAGAACTTGAGAATTGAGAGAGGAGAGAGGTGAGAGGTTTACAATTTGTTTAACCAACACAAACGGGTCTTACAACGGGTTCAGATCGGCATACCCAATACTTCTACATGACATTATGAAATAGATAATTTATTATATAGAAGTTAATAATATTAAAGTCGTTTGGCTCTGATACCAACAAACAACCGAAGATCGACCGACTTTAACTACTAATTAATAAATACACTGAATGGATTTAATGCATTTATAACAATATGTATGTATTGCATCTTAAGTATGATACGTGGCGTTGTTATACCAAGAAGATGACTAATAAATAGTCCTTTGGACCAGTAGCCCGCACTTCTGGGTTTCCTGCCGATATATCAAGACTTATAACAAATATATATAACAAATATGCAAAATAAATTTCTGATGTGGAAGATCAGACTAGACTGCATCCACAGAGCATACTTATATGCAACAGTCAAACATAATGAACAATTTATTTAATATTTATCAATTTACTCAACCAATTTTAATTGATTTTATTTTAATTAAGGTTGATGGTTCCTGCAACCTTAGCCTGGGATCCCCAGAACTAAGTCAGAGTGTGGAGGGAGAAGAGAAAGGTGCCGTAAATACGGACTTATAAAGTAGCAGTTTATAAATTTAAACAAACAATTTTATTTAAAATATAAAAGTGAAATACAATTTATACTTACAAGTATGTGGTTTTACAAATAGACTTCGAACTTGGAATCCTTACAAGAGAACTTGAGAATTGAGAGAGGAGAGAGGTGAGAGGTTTACAATTTGTTTAACCAACACAAACGGGTCTTACAACGGGTTCAGATCGGCATACCCAATACTTCTACATGACATTATGAAATAGATAATTTATTATATAGAAGTTAATAATATTAAAGTCGTTTGGCTCTGATACCAACAAACAACCGAAGATCGACCGACTTTAACTACTAATTAATAAATACACTGAATGGATTTAATGCATTTATAACAATATGTATGTATTGCATCTTAAGTATGATACGTGGCGTTGTTATACCAAGAAGATGACTAATAAATAGTCCTTTGGACCAGTAGCCCGCACTTCTGGGTTTCCTGCCGATATATCAAGACTTATAACAAATATATATAACAAATATGCAAAATAAATTTCTGATGTGGAAGATCAGACTAGACTGCATCCACAGAGCATACTTATATGCAACAGTCAAAGACAATGAACAATTTATTTAATATTTATCAATTTACTCAACCAATTTTAATTGATTTTATTTTAATTAAGGTTGAGGGTTCCTGCAACCTTAGCCTGGGATCCCCAGAACTAAGTCAGAGTGTGGAGGGAGAAGAGAAAGGTGCCGTAAATACGGACTTATAAAGTAGCAGTTTATAAATTTAAACAAACAATTTTATTTAAAATATAAAAGTGAAATACAATTTATACTTACAAGTATGTGGTTTTACAAATAGACTTCGAACTTGGAATCCTTACAAGAGAACTTGAGAATTGAGAGAGGAGAGAGGTGAGAGGTTTACAATTTGTTTAACTAAACTAGTCCCGTGTCTTCACAAAAGGATAGGCTTCCTTTAAAATAGAAAACAAAAGAATCTTTACTATTCATAAATAGTAGTTGGTCTGCCACCGAATCTTGAATAGTGTTGACCTTTAACTGTAGATGAACAGTGGATTGTCTGCCATCGAATCTTGACTTTTACTGTTGAAATAGTACTTTGGCTTTTCCTGTAGAAACAGTAGTTTGGCCTTTACTGTTGTGAATACTCAAATTTTGAGGCTCAAAGAGCCATTTTTCCGGACTGCAAACAGTCCGGTCGGACCGGAGGTCATTCAAAAGTTCACCAGAAGTGTGCCAATATGGTACTTGAAATGTCCGAAAAATTACGAGGATCACGAAATTGGTCTCGGAATATTTTTTGGAGGTCCAGAACTCCCGAAAAAGCCTCCGGAACGAAAATAGAAAAAGGGGAAAAGGCACACGTGCCCGCCCGCGAGGGTGGGCATGCCCGCCCAGGCCAGGCGGGCACGCCCGCCCAGCATGGGCTGGCACACCCGCCCAAGCCAGGCGGGCATGCCCGCCCAGCTAGGGCGAGCGCGCCCGCCCAGCATGGGTGGGCATACCCGCCCAAGCCAGGCGGGCATGCCCGCCCAGCTTGGGCGGACGTGCCCGCCCAGACCAGGCGGGCAGGGGCGCCCGGGATCACGTTTTTTCCTATAAAAAACGGCTCTGGGGCTCCGTTTTGAGACACTCAGTCTGTGTTAACGGACGCTCCTTCTCCCGACGCTCTTTGCAATTCTTTACTGCTTTCTTGCATTTTTTAATTTTAGTTTTATTTTATTGTTGTGATACTTGGTCACTTAAAATTAAATCGAAATTAATTCCCTTAACGAGGAGCTTAACCTGGAGTTAAGAAGCGGTCGACGATTAAATCAGGTACATGAACTGAACTCTGCCTATTTAATTTTAGCACTTCATGCATGCTTCTTTTCTACTCCTAATAATTCTACAACTGCATAAATGCATCCATGCCATCATTAGGCAAACAAATTGCCTCAATTAAATGAATTTAGGCTAAATGCCCGATTAATTAATAATCGCGGTATTAAGGCCTAAATCCGACAATATTGGCTCAAAACACCTAGTTAATTAATAGCTATGGTGTAATTGCCTTTATTTCAAACAAATCCTGCTTAAGTCCAATTAATTAATAATTGTGGCTAAAAGCCCTTAATTGATCACGTTTTGGCAACAAGTTGCCTACAATTAAATCGATCTTTTGGCAAAATGCCTTAAAATTAATCAACTTATTTTGGCAAAAAGCCTTAAATCAATCATTTTGGCGACAATCGCCCAATCAACATCATTTTGGCAATTAAATTGCCTAAATCAATATTTTGGCTTTAAAGCTTTCAAATAATCACTTTTGGCGACAATCGCCTAAATCAACATTTTTTGGCAACAATTGCCTAAATCAATCTTTTTGGCTAAAAGCCTTAAAATCAACACTTTTGGCAACAAATGCCTAATCAAATCAATCAATTCTTTGGCAAAATGCCTAAACAACATGCACAAAGCATACACACACTCATGCATAAAGCATCCTCATTCAAAGCCCTCTAAAAGAGGCCTATCGAACTACGTTGACTTTGATCTTCCATTCAAATGGAAGTACGTAGGCACGTTAGGGATTTAACCCCGAGCGGCAAGTCAAAATCACATAAACATTTTTCATTGGTCCCAATTACATCATCTTTCACCCTGCAAAGCATTCGTCTTTGGTTAGTTCATCAGCATGACATAGTCTCGGGATCCACCTCGGGTTCGTAGACCATGCCTTAAACATTTGGGATAATTAATCTAGTAACTAGGTTAATTAAAATTGGAGTCACTTAGGGTTTTTTCCTAGTTTACCCTAAAACAATTAAACAAGGTGGCGACTCATACATTCACGTGCATTTCTACCTCAGTCACATGCATTCATATGCCATGATATTCGGGGTAGGGGTTCACAGTTTGGCGACTCTACTGGGGAATTTATGTAATCTTTTTGCATAATAGTGGACTACAATTGTTGAATAAACTAACCTGCCCTTCTTTAGGGCATTACTTTACTATGCTTTGTTTTGCAGGGTACCTTGACATAAATCGAGTGTTCTTTCTTTAAGAATACTCGATGAGAGGAAATTTGAACTTAAGTGACAAATTTGATTAAGACATTTAAATTTGTTGATCTATTTGCACGATTGAGAATCTTTTTCTCCATTGCATAAAAAAAAATGAATTTCAAATGAATTTCTTCTCTCTCTGTTCAAACTTCTGAGTCTGGATAGCAAGTAGCGCTGATCGGCAGGTCTCTTTGATTATGTCGACGGACAGCCAAAGCGTCCTCCCTATTACCGCAAACCGCCCCTAATCCTTTTGGGGGTGGCCCATGGGTATGTGTACCGCTGGACCCACGTGAAACTCTTTGTTTCACATGTGGTTAGGTATATCCATACTCAAGGTTCAAGGGTCCCTTATAAACCGATTCTCTATTTGAGTCATAGCCTATAGAACCTACCCTTTAGGACTGTATGCACCCAATGATGTCAATCATATTCATTAAATGGTTTATGGCGTGTTGTTATGCGCATTCACGACATATCATAGGCATGGGATAAACACAAAGAGAGCAGAAAAACACCCTTTTACTTTCAGTCATGCACAGTTGGACAAAGAGTCAATCTACCTCATATCAGTTACCTGATACACCAACCACTGTACCTAATCCAGCTACCCTTATCCTTACAGGTGCCCACGATCCAAGTGCCCACATCAGTGCCAGCCACACCTACAGTACTATCACCAGCTTCACCAGCTTCACCAGCTACACCAGCTTCACCCACAACTTCAATGGCATCGATTGCTGATATCCAAACCGTCATTGAACAACTCGAGGCCAGAATGGAGGCCAGAATGGAGGCCAGAATGAATGAGGCATTGGCCGCCCAAAGGATTGCCCTGATAGCTGAATTGGGTAATGGTAATGGTAATGGAAATGGGGCTTCGGCCGGGGGAAGTGGACCTGCTACCTCCGATCAGGGTCCTGCTGCTGAGCCAACAAACCCTACCCTGAACCTGGGCGACATGCCCTCCAAAACTGCTTCCGAGCTAGAAGCTCAAAGGATGAGGGAAAAGTTGGAACTGCTGGAAAGGTCTATCACTGCCCTGAAGACCCACAAGGAAGTGGTGGACATGGACTCTTTGTCTTTATTCCCCGAAGCCAGGTTACCAACTAAATTCAAAATGCCCAACATGGACAAGTTTGATGGAACCACTTGTCCTAAAACACATTTGAAAATGTATGTGGGTGCCCTAAACCCATTCGGATTGAGCAGTGAGCTCCTTGCTCAGTTGTTCCAACAATCTCTTACCGGTGCTGCATTAAGATGGTTTGTTAGCCTTGATCGGTCTAAGATGAAGACCTGGGAGGATATCTGTAATGCATTCAATTCACAATACCACTACAATATGGAGGTGGATGTTACTCGAAGAGAGTTAGAGACCACCAAGCAGAAGAATAATGAGCCTTTCTCCTCGTTCCTCACGAGGTGGAGGGCCAAGGCTGCCCAAATGATTAATCGGCCTTCTGAGCAGGAGCAGGTCGATATAATAATAAAAAACCTGCAGCCTGTTTACCAACAACGGTTGCAAACCCAGTATCTACCAACGTTCCAGTCGCTCATCGCCACTGCTACGAAGGTAGAAGATTTGATTCAAATGGGGCAACTGAAAGAAGACTCAGGAACCTCAAAGTACAAGAAACCTAGCCAAGCAAGCAAGGTCCACGAAGTGGCTAGCATCACCCCCACGAATCCTTTACGTGTGGGAAACATGAGGAATAATAATCAATCATCCAGAAGAACCTATACTGATCTTGGGATGCCAATCCTTGTGGTATTCCGAGAGGCTGTCAAAGCTAATTACATAAAGCCTTTGGAAGCGAGGCCACCACCAAATCCATTACCAAGGAATTACAGGGCTGATGAATACTGTGAATATCATCAGGGGCATGGGCACAAAACTGAAGCATGCTGGACGCTCAAGAACCGCATCCAGGACCTAGTGGACAACGGTTCAATTATTCCCAGAAGTAAGCCAAACATTAGTACTAACCCCTTACCAAATCACGGGGTAAATGCTATTATGGCTGATCAGGAACTGATCGATCCTTTCGAACTGTTCCTAGAAATGAATAACATCTGTGTCTTGGATTTGAATGACCTAACCGGAGAACTTGATGCTATAACTAGGAGCGGGAGACAATATGAACCGTTAGTTTTGGACAAAATTCAAAATAAACCCTACCAGAGGGCAGAGGAGCCAAAGGAGGACCCGGTGCTGTCACAATTAAAAAAGACACAAGCTAGGGTGTCAATCTGGGAACTTTTGGCATCATCCTTTCCTCATCGCCAAGCTCTTTGCAAGGCTTTGAGTCAACTTCAGACGCCTGTAGAAGTTAGCCCTGAAGTGCTAGTATCCACCCTCACCCAATCATCTAAAACACGAAGCATCGGTTTCTCTGATGACGATTTGCCCAAGGAGGGAGGCAGTCATAACAATGCTCTTTATGTCACTGTTCAGACTCGAGACAAAACCGTGCCCATGGTTCTCATTGATAATGGGTCGGCGCTGAATGTCTGCCCACTAAGGGTAGCCAGTTGCCTGGGGTTAGAAGAAACAGATTTCACCCCCTCTGATCAGATAGTAAAGGCCTATGACAGTACCCGAAGAGAAGTGTTGGGAGTTGCCACGCTAAAGTTAACTGTCGGGCCAGCTGTGATGGAAGTCCCCTTCTAGGTAATTGATGTACCGACTAGCTTCAACCTGCTTCTGGGCCGACCATGGATACACCACACTAAGGCAGTACCCTCGTCCTTGCACCAAAAGGTCAAGTTTCCATATGAGGACAAAGTTATTACCATTCAGGGAGATGACTACAATCAACTCAAAAAGCCAAAGGGCCAGCCTCTCTTTGAGGTCAACCCTAAAACTGCCAACCTACCCCTCTCGGGATTTCAGTATGACACTGTGCAGTTCATAGAAGGAAAGGCTGCAAACTCTCGAATTCTCTTTGATTTCGGGACAGTGCAAATAAACTGCATAGTGCCCTTGATGCTTAAGATGTCCTATCTGCCAAGAATGGCTATGGCCAGATCCGGGAAAACATAACCCAAACTGCAAGCCTGGGAGTGTCCGGTGAATGAGGGAACCTTCGGACTGGGCTATGAACCCACTAATGAAGACCGTGTCAAGAGAACCAGAGGGGGAAGGAAAGAGAGTGTACAGATACGGCCTTACTTTCCGACTTTGAACAGTTATTTCCGTAAATTGGGAGAAGCAGTTCCTTACTGTGGCTTCCGAGAACCCTTTTGCTGCCCAACCGCTAAGAAGATGCTGCCTGGGTTGGAGATATTCTCAGATGTCTGGGGCAACAGGCCCGAAACAGTAACTGAACTGGAAGCAGAAGACTTCATGCAGCCTAGTCTCTTTGACGAAGTTGCGGTTATCACAGGAGGTGACGGGAATCGAGACCTGCTAGATCTGATCAAGCCGAACGAAGGGTCTCTCACCAACTGGTACGCCGAGGAGGAATGCGCTGCTGATAAACCCCCTCCCGAGTCAAGCCTAGTACCCGAGTCTGTAATAAAGTCCTGTACTCAGTCTGAGTCTGACCCTGAGTCTGAAACCGAGTCAGAGTCTAGTTCCAATTCCGAGTCGTCTGTGTCGGATCTAGAAGATCCAGATTTCAAATTCGATGTATTCTTTGAAGACGATTCCGTCATAATTAATAAAGGCTTGCAAATTCTTGATTACCCTGCGTGTCTATCTTTCCAAGCATTTCCAAGCAAAAACAATCAAATAAATGAAATAAAAGATGAAAAAGAAAAAATAATGATTGGCAAAGAAGAAAATGAACATACATACATTGCATCTGATTGTATGAACAGGGAACAGGTCAGTGAATGTTTGAAGAAATTTGCCGATTGTTTCATGTGGAAGGCAAGTGACATCACGGGAATCGACCCAGCAATAGTGGTGCATAAGATTCCAGTATACCCTGAGGCTAAGCCAGTGAAACAGAAGCTTAGAAGGCTAAAGACAGAATGGTCCTTGAAAATCAAGGAGGAAGTTGCCAAGCAACTGGAGAACAAGTTTATAGAGCCCATTGCTTACCCAACATGGTTAGCAAACATTGTGCCGGTTCCTAAGAAGGATGGAAAAGTCAGAATGTGTGTGGATTATCGGGATTTGAATAAAGCATGTCCGAAGGACGACTTCCCCCTACCGCACATTGACTTGTTGGTGGACCGAATGGCTGGACACGAGATGGTCTCCTCGACTGATCTCGCTGTCGGGTACAATCAAATAATGATGCATTTGCCAGACAAAGAGAAAACGGCATTCATCACAGAGTGGGGAACCTACTGCTATAGGGTCATGCCCTTCGGGCTCAAAAATGCCGGGGCAACCTATCAAAGAATGGCAACAACCATCTTTCACGACATGATTCACGGAGAGGTGGAAGTGTATGTGGATGATATGGTGGTTAAGTCGAAAACAACCGAAGAACATACGACCGCACTTGAGAAGTTCTTCCTTAGACTTCGAAAGTATAATTTGAAGCTCAACCCGGCAAAATGTCTGTTTGGAGCCACATCCGGAGTATTTCTGGGGCACATGGTTAGTCGAAAGGGCATAGAGATTGATCCTTCGAAAGCTAGAGCTATTCAGGAAATGCCAGCACCAAGGACCGAAAAAGAAGTCCGAGGTTTCCTAGGAAGGCTACAGTACATCAGCCGGTTCATCAATTAGTTGGCCGATACTTGTGGTCCGATTTTCAAACTACTTAGGAAAGGAGTAGCAGTCAAATGGAATGAGGATTGTCAGGCGGCTTTCGACCAAGTCAAGCAATACCTGCTATCCCCGCCTGTTTTACAACCACCAAGGCTAGGAAAGCCTTTGCTACTGTACCTGTCTGTGACAGAAGAAGCAATGGGTGCCATATTAGCTCAACAAGTAGAAGATACAAGGATAGAAAATGCCGTGTATTACCTTAGCAAGAGGATGCTGGAATATGAGTTGAAATACAACAAGATAGAGAAGTTGTGTCTGGCTCTAGTCTGGGCCTATACCAAGCTGCAACACTACCTCTCGTCTTACACTACACACGTAATCTCTGAATCGAACCCCTTGAAATTCCTTATGGAAAGGCCGGTTCTTGACTGTAAGATGGCAAAGTGGGTGTCAGTGCTTGCGGCTTATGATCTAAAGTTTGTACAATGTAAGGCAGTAAAAGGCGGGGCCTTGGCTGACCTATTAGCAGAATTACCGGTTGAAGACCAAATGCCGGAGGTAGAGTTCCCCGACGAAGACCTGTTAAACTTGGAAAGTCAGGTCTGGGAGATGTACTTCGATGGAGCTTCGAACTACCATGGAAATGGGATTGGATTTGTATTCAAAACTCCTTGTGGAGAATACATCCCAATTGCAGTTAAACTAGACTTCGACTGTACCAATAATGGGGCCGAATACGAAGCCTGCATCAAGGGGTTAGAAGCAGCCTTGGAAAAAGAGATAAAAGTCCTCAGGGTTTTCGGAGATTCCAACCTGATAGTCTCCCAGGCTCTAAGGAAGTGGAAAATCAAGGAAGAGCGTTTGGTTCCTTACCTACAACGCTTAGACGAATTGGCTCAACAATTTGAGGAATTATCTTTCCACTACCTGCCGCGAGCCAAAAATCAATTCGCTGATGCCCTGGCCACTTTGGCCTCCATGGTTAATGTGGAAAGAGACCAAGTTATTCGGCCCCTGGCAGTTAGGCTTCAGAAACAGCCAGCACACATCATGCATTTGGTAGATGACAAGCCTTGGTTTTGGGATATACAAAATTACCTTCAGAACGAAGCCTACCCGGAGGGATCCACCAAAACTGATCAACGGACATTAAGACAGTTAGCGTCTGGATACTTCCTTACTGGGGGAATTCTGTATAAAAGAAGTTGGAACGGCTTGCACCTAAGGTGCGTTGGTGAAGAGGAGGCTCAAACCATTATGGATTCCGTGCATAATGGGGAATCTGGGTCACACATGCATGGGATAGCCTTGGCTCGGAAAATCATGAACCTAGGTTATTACTGGTCAACTATGAATGCGGATTGTGTGAGGCACGCGCGGAAGTGCCATGAGTGCCAAATTTTCGCTAAGCTGCAAAAACGGCCTCCGGTCTATTTAAATCCAATTGCTTCACCGTGGCCTTTTGCAACTTGGGGCATAGATGTAATTGGAAAAATCCACCCGAAAGCCTCTAATGGCCATCAGTTTATCCTGGTCGCTGTAGATTATTTCACCAAATGGATTGAGGCAGCTTCCTTTTCAGTTTTGAACGCCAAAAAGGCAGCGCAGTTTGTACGTGCCAACATCCTTTGTCGATACGGAACACCATTCGAGATCATTACTGATAACGGGTCTCATTTTCAAGGTGAATTCACTGACCTCTTAAAGCAAAAGAAGATTCAACATCATAAGTCCTCACCCTATCGCCCACAAACAAATGGGGCCGTTGAAGCTGCGAACAAGGCTATAAAAGTCATTTTGCAAAAGACAATTCAGAAACATAGGGCATGGCATGAACAATTACCAAATGTTTTGTGGGGATACAGGACTTCTATCAGAACGCCTACTGGGGCGACTCCGTATTCTTTGGTATATGGTATGGAAGCAGTACTGCCTATTGAGCTGGAAGTTCAGTCGGCAAGAATTATCCGGGAAAGCCAGATCAGCGAAACAGATTGGGCTGAGAATTATCATTTACAACTCTTGGGAATGGATGAGAAGCGATTGCAAGCGATCCACCAAGCTCAAGTTTACCAAAGAAGAATGGCGCGGCATTTTAACAAGAAGGTTAAAGACCGGAAACTCGAAGAAGGTTGTTTGGTCCTGAAAGAAATTAGACAGCCAATCCTGGACCCACGTGGGAAGTTTCGTCCTCATTGGGCTGGACCCTACGTATTGAAGAAAATATTATCCGGCGGAGCCGTCATCTTGACTGATTTGGATGGTTTGGAATTCACAAATCCGTGTAATTTAGATCAGTTAAGAAGATATTTTGTGTAGTTGTAATCATTTGCATAATGTAGAAAGAGCTACATTAGACCTGATTCTCCTTGGAAATTATGTATCGGAGATATGTAGGCAGCCCTCTTTGGGCGCGGTCTAAGCATTAATAAAAAAACACATTTCATATTTCATTCTTCTTTGCCGAATAAAAAAAAAAGAAAAGGAAGAACCGCTAAGTTGAAAACCCGAAAGGGCGGCTTAGGCAAAAGGGGGTAGCTCGCTAAGCTGAAAACCCGAAAGGGCGGCTTAGGCAAAAATTAGAGCCTGAATAAATAAAAGTTGGCAAATGCTTGGAAAGTTCAAACGCCTAATGACAAAGTCAAATAATCCAGAATCAAGCAAGAGAGTCCAAAATAACTAAAGAAAGTGTAAAGCATACATCCAAAGATAAATCCAAAGTCCCAAACGAAAGGCAAAACAAGAAAAAGATCATAAAAGTTCATAAGAGTCTAGGTATCCCGTCGCCTCCGCGGAGCGGCATCCTCTGAGTCTTCTACTGAACTCTGCCCAGCCTTGCCTGTCCGAGGGGCCAGCACAATCTCCTCACCTATCCCAAACTCCTCTTCAACATCAGGCTGAACCCAACCTTCAAGAACACTCAGCAGTGCAGTCCTCCTTGGTCTTTCAATCGGCCAGACAGCGGCAATGAACCAGGCCCGGTACTCGGGAGAAGTCTGAACACTGGTAGGATCGGGTAAAGGTCTCACCATGCGGTGATCTCTAACCCAAGCTTTAAGGACAGCTCGGGTAACACCAGCAGTAATGGCAGCATCAGTCGAAATATCATCCATAATGGGGACAGTCTGATCTATCCCCATCTGCCTCAAAACGCGCGAAGCGCAGTACCAAGTGCAGTGGGTAAGGCCTAGGAGGTAAACCCGAGAATGACGGAAGCTGACCTGAATAAAGCGGCTGATATTGTACCAAGGGATGAACCACAGTATCTCATTTGGACCTAATTCAACCAGCCACGAAGTCCATGTTTCAATAGAAGGGTGCGAGATCAAGATTTTTCGCATGCGATACTGGGAAGGATTGTCAGGAAGGGAGGTAGGAGCAGCCACCACTTGAAGATGATCCCTCAACCAAACCTGACTAATAGATCTTTTCTATTACGAAGAAACAAATTAAAAAGAAGAAGAAGAATGAGGTAGGATAATAGAAAAAAATACTTGGAGAATGATGGGGGAAACAGTCCAATATCGAACCCTAAAGCGGCTCTGTCAAGGCTTCTAATGGTCTCTGCCAGCACAACACCGCCAATGCAACCCATATCCTCCATTTGCCAAACCATGGGACAAAGCCGCAAGTCTCCAAAACCTGGGTCCCGGTTGAATAAGAAACCAGCCAATAAGCAGAAAACCAGGGCCCGCATCCTCAGCCTCATCCGGTCAGGGTCGTCCAAGCAAGTCTCTGAAAATTCATCAATCAGGGGCAGCAGAATCGCCTTCTGATCATCCACAATCATAGCCTTAGCCTGTGGCCGGCTAAACCGAAACAAGTTCTCAAATGACTTAACATACCCAACTTTCACCTCGTGCCTAACCAAGGGAGCATTGGGATCACACCCTATAATCGCACAAAATTCCTCAAAAAGAGGGCACATTTCCTCCATCATAGCCCCAAATCGAAAAACGTGAGCCTCCGGATCCCAAAATCTAATACAGGCTCGCAAAAAGTCCCAGTCAACTACTACGCCCCTAAGAGTGATAACAGGAGAAATTTCGTACCTCCCCAAATTGATCTTTTCAACTTTGGAGAGACTCCTGGTCCAGCTATGCATGCTATGGTTGTAAAAGGGATTCATGTTTTTTATTTATTTATTTATCCTGTTTTTATTAAAAAAATAATAAATAAATATAATAATAAATAAAATAAACAAATAATAATAAGTAAAAAAAAAAGAGGGGAGAGAGAAAACTGACCAAAATAGCTGTTTAGGCACAGAATTCGAGATTAGAATGGAGAAAAAGGCTGAAAACAGCCTTTTTTATTTAGAAAGTCGCGCCCAAGGGCGGCTACCTGCGCCCTCTAGGGCGGGTATGCCCACCTGGAGGGCGGGCACGCCCGCCCAGACAGGGCAGGGGACACCCGGTCATCCCAGGCGGGCGTCCCAAAAAAAAAAAAAAAAAAAAATTTTCTTGTTTCTTTTTTACAAAAGGATATGTTCTTAAAAAAAAAAAAAAAAGGGGGGGGGCAAGGTGTGTTTTTTTTATTGGATTTCTCTTCTGTTCAAATCTAATAAACGTGCATACTTTCAGTATTAATCAAATGCAGGTACAAATAAGTTAAGTACAGAAACACAGGCCAAGATTCGGTATAGGAAAATAAAGAGGAAAGAAAATAAAGGAAAGCAAGGAAGTCTAGCAGCTATCAGTGGCGAGACCTCCTCCTCCTCCGGTCGTCAAAAGCCTGCAGTGTCCAAGCTGAAGTTAGTTCCTCCTGCATTCCAAGGATTAGCTCCATCATCTGACTGATCAAGCCGTCAGGAACCTGGAAGTCACACAAAAAATATATATATAAGTCAATATACATACAAATCTCTTATAAATCCTTTTTATGAGAGATTTATCAGTCATTACCTCATTAATGTCATCAGGAGGAAGAGCCAGGCGATTCACACGCTCCAGGGACACCTCCCAAAGAGATGAAGTACCCTCAGGAGTGTAATAGGAAATGCTGTATGGAAGGTGCAAATTGGCCAAACCCGGATGGACTGGCCTGGTAGCCTCTGAAATAGCCTGGGGAATCCTGAAGGCACCAGCCGCATGGCTGGGGCCAGCTCGAGACGGACCCTCCACCGGAGTAGAAGAAGAAGGACGGGACGTAGGCCTCCTCCTTGGAGTCCTGGCCGAGGAGCCTGAAGCCCGAGAGGAACGGGTGCCGAGCGGCTGGAAAGGGGTCGACCTCGGGAGACTGTCAAGCCTAGAGCCGATGGGCCGCATCAGAAACACCTGGCAGAATTCGTCATAATCTCCACCCCGGATCAATTCCATATGTGGGATACCTTCAGTATGGGCATCTGTAAGAACCATCTGTTTGCCTGCTCGCATGTCCTCAGGAGGAGGAAGAGGAACGGAGCGGCAGCCCCTAACCTGGAAGTGCACTCGCTCACCCAGGTAATAACGTCTCAGAACGGGATGTGATAAGACAAACCGCCGCCGAGACAGAGCCTCTGATCGCCCGAAATGGGGATCAGCCTCAATCCAACGTTGGAGTCGGGTATTCATCGCCCCTACCTCAGCCTGTGTAAGGGAAGCAAATGTGTTAATAAATCTGTTATTTTTCACACGACCAAGGGAAATTAAGAGGGCACTCGCCTGCTCTATGGTACAAGTATCGAAGAAGCTCCGCAAATCCCCTAAAGACTTCTGGCGTAGAACAGACTGGTGATTAGCTCGGTACCATCTCCAAGCCAAAGGTACCAACCCTAGCCCAAGATCAGTATGAGTCAGCTCTGGGCGGAGGTAGGGAAAATACTCAAAAGCCCAAGTCTGCAAAAACGAAGGAATGGATCAATAATAAAAAGGGGGGGAAAGAAAAGGAAAAGACAACACAGAATGAGGATATGCTCTTTACATTACCTCCCAGAAATAGTAGGTCCCGCTGAGCTTACAGTGGCCTCGACTCAGATCGCACATATCATCATACATGCGGCTCAGAATAGCACCGGCCCAGTCGTACTCAGTAAGATGGGCCAAGTCCTCCAAACTCTTCAGAATAGAGGGATTAAACTTCTCTTTTCTGTTAGACCAGAAAGACGATGCAAACAGCAGCAACAGAGTGAATCTAGCTACCTGAGTAGCCGTTAGCTCTCCCTGTCTATGTCTGGCATAAATGTCAGGGGCCTGGAGAGATAACCAGTGCCTCGAAACACTCAGATCGGGAGTACAATAGCTAGGTCTAACAATCCGGGGAAGGTCAATCCCTATCAGCTCCGTCATTCGGTCGGAGGTGACCGCAGTCCTCCAATCGTCATATAGCTCGATCAGCCGAGTACCAAAAGGAATCCCAGAAATCAAGGAAAAGTCGGTCGGGGTCATCGTCATCTCACCCCAAGAGAAGTGGAAAGTGTTGGTGGTGTCCCACCATCTCTCAGCCAACGCGCCCAGTAGGCTCTTATAATTCTGCCTACCCAGCTCGAGGTTTCTTAAGAAGTCCAGGTGAGAAGGGCCAATGATGGCTCCGACCGGGTTATTATGATCAAGTATGTCAAACGGGATCTCAGCAATGGAGGACTCGCCTACGTCCAGCCTAATGTATGCACCCTAAAAGGTAAAACAGTTTAAGGTTATCCTTTGGTTCCTAACTAAAAGATATCTTAATCCCCTCCTAGCATGCATACTAATAAAAATGGTAAGCACAAAAAGAAGTCAATTACAATTTGGCCTAAGGCCCAAAGAAATTACAATTTGGCCTAAGGCCCAAAAATCACAATTTGGACTAAGGCCCAAAGAAGTCACAGTTTGGCCGAAGGCCCAAAAAAATTACATTTCGGCCTAAGGCCCAAAATCACAATTTGGCCCTAAAATAATGGACAATATGCCAACAAAGCAAGCGTACCTGGGCAAAGACTCCGGTCATAGAAGCGTGAGTATCAGCATCCGCCATGAGATCGACATCACTGAAAGAGATCTCCAGAGACTCCAGCAGATCCTCGTCGCTGCCATAATCGGAGAAAGCCATGATGAGAGATTTGGGAGAATTTGAGAGAGAGCCTTAGAGTAAGAGGATGGAAATGAATGAAAAAATGAAAGTTTAAGCTATTTATAGAAGAAAAAAGGAGCCAAAAGGCGGGTCTTCTGGACGCGTCTGTTTTTCGCCTTCAAAATTTGTGTTTCAGACAACCACCGACTCCCATAAATCATTTTTATGGTCGCCGGTGGGGGGCAGCTGTGAATACTCAAATTTTGAGGCTCAAAGAGCCATTTTTCCGGACTGCAAACAGTCCGGTCGGACCGGAGGTCATTCAAAAGTTCACCGAAAGTGTGCCAATATGGTACTTGAAATGTCCGAAAAATTACGAGGATCACAGAACTGGTCTCGGAATATTTTTTGGAGGTCCGGAACTCCCGAAAAAGCCTCTAGAACGAAAAAAGAAAAAGGGGAAAAGGCACACGTGCCCGCCCGCGGGGGTGGGCATGCCCGCCCAGGCCAAGCGGGCACGCCCGCCCAAGCCAGGCAGGCATGCCCGCCCAGCATGGGCTGGCACACCCGCCCAAGCCAGGCGGGCATGCCCGCCCAGCTAGGGCGAGCGCGCCCGCCCAGCATGGGCGGGCACACCCGCCCAAGCCAGGCGGGCATGCCCGCCCAGCTTGGGCGGACGTGCCCGCCCTCGAAGGGGGGCAGGGGCGCCCGGGATCACGTTTTTTCCTATAAAAAACGGCTCTGGGGCTTCGTTTTGAGACACTCAGTCTGTGTTAACGGACGCTCCTTCTCCCGACGCTCTTTGCGATTCTTTACTGCTTTCTTGCATTTTTTAATTTTAGTTTTATTTTATTGTTGTGATACTTGGTCACTTAAAATTAAATCAAAATTAATTCCCTTAACGAGGAGCTTAACCTGGAGTTAAGAAGCGGTCGACGATTAAATCAGGTACATGAACTGAACTCTGCCTATTTAATTTTAGCACTTCATGCATGCTTCTTTTCTACTCCTAATAATTCTACAACTGCATAAATGCATCCATGCCATCATTAGGCAAACAAATTGCCTCAATTAAATGAATTTAGGCTAAATGCCCGATTAATTAATAATCGCGGTATTAAGGCCTAAATCCGACAGTATTGGCTCAAAACACCTAGTTAATTAATAGCTAGGGTGTAATCGCCTTTATTTCAAACAAATCCTGCTTAAGTCCAATTAATTAATAATTGTGGCTAAAAGCCCTTAATTGATCACGTTTTGGCAACAAGTTGCCTACAATTAAATCGATCTTTTGGCAAAATGCCTTAAAATTAATCAACTTATTTTGGCAAAAAGCCTTAAATCAATCATTTTGGCGACAATCGCCCAATCAACATCATTTTGGCAATTAAATTGCCTAAATCAATATTTTGGCTTTAAAGCTTTCAAATAATCACTTTTGGCGACAATCGCCTAAATCAACATTTTTTGGCAACAATTGCCTAAATCAATCTTTTTGGCTAAAAGCCTTAAAATCAACACTTTTGGCAACAAATGCCTAATCAAATCAATCAATTCTTTGGCAAAATGCCTAAACAACATGCACAAAGCATACACACACTCATGCATAAAGCATCCTCATTCAAAGCCCTCTAAAAGAGGCCTATCGAACTACGTTGACTTTGATCTTCCATTCAAACGGAAGTACGTAGGCACGTTAGGGATTTAACCCCGAGCGGCAAGTCAAAATCACATAAACATTTTTCATTGGTCCCAATTACATCATCTTTCACCCTGCAAAGCATTCGTCTTTGGTTAGTTCATCAGCATGACATAGTCTCGGGATCCACCTCGGGTTCGTAGACCATGCCTTAAACATTTGGGATAATTAATCTAGTAACTAGGTTAATTAAAATTGGAGTCACTTAGGGTTTTTTCCTAGTTTACCCTAAAACAATTAAACAAGGTGGCGACTCATACATTCACGTGCATTTCTGCCTCAGTCACATGCATTCATATGCCATGATATTCGGGGTAGGGGTTCACAACTGTTGGATGGTGAAATAAGGTTCCACCTGCCTTGTTTTATATGGAGTCCGAACAAGATGAGGATAATGATAATCCTTTCTTTACTTTTCTTTTTATCTTGTCGGCTTTCTTTTTCTTTTTCTTTATTTTTTCTTTTCTTTCTTTTTCTTTAGCTTTAGCTTTACTTTTAATTTTTACAACTGATAATGATTCATCACTATCTTCAGAGAATGAGTTGGAGCTATCCGAAGAAGACGATGATATTTTACCTTTACTTTTATGAGTAGTCTTGGTCGAGGATTGACTTGAAGACTCTGCTGGAATTTTACTGGATGAAGGTTTTACCTGTGGATCTGAGCTGGTAGAAAGTAATTGGAACATTTCTTCACAGATCAGTTTATACTCCTCAGGCGTTTTAGCTGCAGCCAACCTAGCTTGACACTTAGCCTTTTGAATCCCGAAATCAGGGTTTTCTGGTAAAGCAAGTGTTTTAGCATAAGTCAAATTTTTAAGTGATGATGAGCTGGCCTTTTTACTGGTGATCCATTGACTGATTTTAAGTTGGGTAGTGGAATTTTTGAATGATCCCCACCATTTTATCTTGTGACATTTTACTATCATTGGTATTTGAGTACCAGGAACATGTTGGTAGTCAAAAAACCATTGGTATACCCATGGTGTGAAGAAGGTCATACTATAATACATCAAAGATGGGACATGGGCTTCTTCAGGGGTAGGCTTATAATTGGTTTTAAAATAGTGATATAATGAAAGGATTTCTGGGGTAATAATTTCTTCAGAAATTCGTCGTGATTGCCACCACTTTTTAAACCAATTTGGGATTTTTAAATCTTTACGAATATTTTGATCAAAATAAATTAACCAAGAATGAGTGTGAGTAGGGTTTTGTATGCAAAAAACCTTTTCCCATGCCTCTTTATAATCAAAATAATTATACGTAGGATTATACTTAGAAAGAGTTTTAAATTTAACAGGAGTATATAAAGAAGATACGGGCCAATCCTTAGGATGGATGACGCGTTTTATTTAAAGAGAAGAGTATGAAATAATTGTTTTATGTTGAGTATCAAACGTATGTTTCATTTTTACTGAACCAGTATCAACTAAAATATTATGATAGTATTCCTGAGGTTTTGAAGGGTCCGTTGGGACAAAATACCAATGCTCAGGATAATATCTATGAATTACTTGCCAAGGATTGATATCAGTATATCCATCCTCAATTTCAATTTCATAATCATAGACATTTTTTATAAACCATTTATGTATACTAGAAGTAAATTGGCTTTTTGGCAAAACCACAGCCTTTAACGGATTTGATAACTCTTTACCGTCTACCGTTTGAGACGGAGTAGCCATACCATGAGCGGATACGATCGCTTTAGATTGAGAATTCATACCTGGCTCCTCTGTGGAAGAGGATGCAATACTTTGTAACGCCTTTACAATTTCTGGAGATTTACTGAGTTCTTCAATCCATTGTTGAAGGTTTTTAGTAGGGTTTGGTTTACTGGTAAGGGTTTTACTAAGGTCTTCGGAGTGCTCAGAAAGAGCTTTAGTGGGAGAATCAGATTCATTTAAGGGTCTCTTCCCCTTATCCTTCTTCTTTCCCATCGTTCTGTAAGAATTCTCTAGTTAGAAAGTCTGGAATATTATTATTATTACCTTTAATAAATTCAATATCAAAATCAAATATACTAAGAACCGCTTGCCATCTAGCAAAGATTTGCTTAGAAGCAAGGTTTTTAACATCTTTTTGCAAAACATCTTTTGCAGATTTACAATCAATTCTAAGTAAAAATTTTTTATTTAACAAATCAGATTGAAATTTATTAATACAAATTACAATACTTAATATCTCCTTTTTAATAATAGAGTAATTTAATTGCGTTTGGTTCCAATGACCAGATGTATACTGAATGATACGTTCTTTACCATTAATGACTTGTTTTAAGATACCACCATATCCAACATTTGAAGCATCTGTTTCAACTATTTTAAATGCAGTTGGATGAGGAATATAAAGATATGGGATTTCTTTTACCAAGGTTTTAATCTTTTTTACTAACTGTGTATGTTGGGCTGTCCATGGGCCAACATTTTTCTTAAGCCTATCATGTAAGGGCTTAATCATACAATTTCGGTTTGGGTAAAAATCTATTACATAATTTAAACATCCAAGAAAATGTTGAAGTTGGGTTTTATTGGTTAATTCATCAGGGAATTTAGACCCAAAGATCATAGCTCTCTCGATGGGCTGGATAATACCCTGTTCTATATAGTGACCCAAAAACCTAACTTTTGTTTTAAATAAGTCCATTTTAGTTTTACTAAGGGCTAATCCATTTTTCTCAATTACCATACAAAATGTTCGTAAGTGTTTAAAATGTTTTTCTAATGTTTGACTAAAAATTAGAACATCATCAATATACACAATACAGAATTGAGAATAAGGATTGAATATGTCATTCATTATTCTCTGAAATTCTGATGGTGCATTTTTTAGACCAAAGGGCATCACATTCCACTCATATTGTCGAAAAGGGACTGTGAATGCCGTTTTATATCTATCTTTAGGATGAATCTGGATTTTCCAATAGCCAGATTTCATATCAAACTTACTAAAAATATTTGCATTGTATAATTTCTTTAACAAATCTTTTTTATTAGGAATTGGATATCTTATCCATTTTAAAGCTGTGTTTAAAGGTTTATAATTAATAACTAATCTAGGTACTCCTCTTTCTATCTCAGCATTTTTATTCACATAAAAAGCTGCACAAGACCAAGGACTTCTAGATTGGCTGATTAATTTTTTATTTACTAAATCTTGAATTTCCTTTTTACAGTGTTCTATAAGTTCAGGGCTCATTTGAATGGGCCTAGCTTTAGTTGTTATGGACTTTTCATCAAAGTCCTTTTCATATGGTAAATCTATTATATGCTGTTTACGGGCCCAAAATGCATTTGGGTGATCTGCACATAGTTTATTTTCCATAAATTCTTTTAAATTTTTGATTTTATTTTGAATATCTTCAGTATTTAGCTGTTCTTTAATTTTCTTTAAACAAGCATTGTTTCTTAAATTTTTTAAATCTTCTTCCTTAGAATTTATCAAAGAATTAATTTCTAAGGTTTTTATAGAATGAGCTTTAAGTAAATTTAAATTCTTTCTTTTAGGTTTTTCAGTGAATTCTAACCTAGCTTTACTGCCTTTTATCTTGAATTTAATACAATCTTCTTTTACTGAATATGGTGTTATTAGGTTTATAAATGGTGTACCTAAGATTACCATATAATTTATTTGTGGAGAAAGCAGAAAAATTGTTTTAATTTCTAACTCATTATTTACAATATCTGCATCAATTTTACCTACAATTTCTAGTTTAGATTTATTAGCTGTAGTCAATTTTTCATGGGTTTCTGACCAATATCTGCGTGGTACTATGTCAGATTTTATACAATTTAAGTCTGCACCTGTGTCAAATAAAGCTATACCATTTATAATAAAATCATTTCATATGTGTAAAGTTATTTTTACCAAATATTTTCTTGATGTTATTTCTTGTAAAAGAAAGAGAAAATTTGGGTTTATTTCTTCTTCTTCATTTAGTTCATTTATTTCATCTTTTATTTCATCATCTGGTTCTTCCGAAGAGGAACTAGATATTAATTGAGTTTCTAAATGTTTTATTTTTGTCGCATTTATCTGTGCCTGACTTTTTAATGCTGTTATTTCATGTTTTAAAATCTTAATTTCTTTACATAAATCCTTCAGTGAAATATCTATGTCTACCTTTTTATTTCTATTCAATATAGTTGTTAAATCATAAGTATTAGTTTGGATTTTAGGAGTTATAGTTTTTACTTCTTTATCGTCTTCAAAACTTTTAATTAATTTTTTAAGAAGTTGACTTTTAAGATCATTATCCGTTATACCATTTACTACTTCTAAGAGTGTACTTTGATCCTTAATTAACATATTTATTGATTTATCTGAGGAACTGGTTGTTGAACCGAGTTCATCAATTTGTTGATCACTTTCTTGTACCTCAGATTCTGATGTATCAGAATTAAGATACAATTCATGAATTTTATTTACAACTTCTTCATCTAACTGTAACTCATTTAATTTCTTGTTAAATTTACAAAACTTAGATTTATGCCCCTTCTTACCACATTTAAAACAAGTTAAATCCTTATATGAAGTTTTAGTGAAAGTCTTATATGGTTTATTACCTTTAGATTTTTAATAATGTTTAGGCTTCTCTTTATGATAATATTTATCTTTACTAGGTCTAGACTTATAATGCTTCTTATAATGTTTTTTAGAGCTTGAATGTTTAGAACATTGACCATTACATTGTTGTGTAGATGTTATACCATAATCAAATTGTTTACAAAAACTTCCTAATTCTTGTTTAGTCTTTTTTAATTCATATTTTAAAGTTCTCTGAAGTTTTAAGTCTTGACAAATCTGTAAGCCTTCTTTTTGAATTATACTAATTAATTGACCATAAGTTAATTTACTATATGGAATTGGATTACCATGTTGTTGTTTTATATAATTCCTAACTCTTTCCCCTAAAAAATAAGGTAAACCAGCTAAGAATTTTTCTTTCCAAAAAGCTTGGTTTGAATCTTCTCTTAACATTAATCTTGTAAGAAAAGTGGTTTTATAAGATTGAAAATCACTTAATTGTTTACATTTTAAATTACTTAAAAGTTCTGCATTTTTATCTTTTATATGGGATGGATCTCCTATAAAATGTAATGAAATAGTGAGTATTAAGGTTGCAACAGCATCCTGGATTGGCTCACCATGTTCATCATATAGAGGTTCATCCTCATCATTGACTTGAACAGAATTTAAAATATCTAACTGTTGTTTTTCAGTGAGATGATAATCCCACCATCCTTTTAATTGTCCTGTAAATCCTGCAATAAGGATTTCAGCAACTGCTTTATCCGATATAGGTGACTGAGTTTTATAAGCATTTGCAGCCATTGTCATTTGTTGCAAAATACTTAAAATTTTATATTCAGATAATCCATCTATATTCCATTCATATAATGTGTTAGCATTATAATGAAACTGGGATATGTATGGAGGTTTATCAAATATTCCTAAATCTGGAGCCTTAGAGACTAATTCTCTATGGGTTATATTATTTAAAAATTGTTTAGCATCATCTGAGTCAGGTTCACTGACCTCAGTGTTAGAAGTTTCGGCTAAAAGATTTATATCTCTAGAAGCTTGAGATGCATCCTGAACTACATGTTGAATAGATTCTGAACTTCCCTCAAGTTGACTAAGCTGATGTTTTAAGGTGCCTAAAAATTTAGAATTTAATTCCTTTTGACTAGTCTTAGAAATTTGATATGGTTTAAACATATGAGATTTGACAATTTCTTTTCCTTTTACTTGTTCATTTATTAATGGTTTATCTTGAAGTAAATGTTCTATCCTTTTTAATTGTGTATTTAAACAAATTAAACTAGCATTACTAAAATTATTTTGTTCAATTAATTTTTTATCAGAATCATTGTCTCTAGCTATTTTATATGGTGCACATATTATTTCATTATCTTGATATTTTAATTTACTAATGGTTTTAGGGGGAAAATCACTCTGAATTGTTCTATCATTTACTATCCATTCAGGTCTTTTATCACGAATTGTTATGGGGTTGAGACTTTTATTAGAATTATTTTTAATTGATGAGAACCAATTTAAAAACTGAATCTTTGTTTGTGTTTGAAGTTGGTGCTTTAAATATTCTTCCTTTAAATCTTGAAAATTATGATTTTTTAATATTTTATTAAACTTCATTAGATTTTTACTTTTAGTAATTTCTTTTATAAGATCCTTATTAATTCCTTCTTTAGTTAAAACATTTAATTCTCTATTTAGTTCACTAACATTTTCAGTTATTGCTGACGCTGTTGGTGATTCTGGTGAAGTATTTACTAAATTGGATTGTTGATTTAAATAATTATCAACAGGGTTATAAACTGCCTGTGGAACTGAATTACTATAATCCACTCCTTTCATTTTAAATGACTGACTAGAATTAGGTAAATCTGAAGTCGAATACCTAGGTTTTACTAAAGTTTGAATTATTGGTTTAGGTTCAGATTCCTTTTATCTAGCATAAATTACTGAAGGTATTTTTGGCTTATCATCATCTGTAATAACAGAGGATGTAGATCCTGTATACCTAGAGCTTTGACTCCTATTAAATTTTAATGTTACTTTACCATCTTCAAATTGTTCAATTTTTTGTAAATTGACATTTGGTTTTACTTTTTCTTGTTCTGGAGGGGGAACAATCCCTTCCAATATCCATTCCTCGAGAAGGGTTATATCCTTCCATTGGATGGTTTTAGGTATTACCGTATTGGTTTTAGTTAAATCTGTTTGAAGAAATCTGGTTTCTCCAAATTTAGGTTGCAATTTATATTTTGTACCAAAAGCTGAATTCATTGCCTTATAATGAATTTTATAAATTAAAGCTATAGGAATTGATCCTTGTTTCATTTTATAATTGTGAGTTTTAATTTCTAAAACTATACTGTCCAAAATATTTAAATCATTTAAAGAAATAGTCATATCTGGATAGACCTCAAAAGAGATCGGTCTTTCACTTAAGCTTGTTTCAACATATCCTAATAGAGAATCCTGAAAATTTAAAAATCTAGCATCTCTGACCACTGCCAAAATACTAGTGTTTAATCCTTCTCTAGTTAAAGGTTTAATTCCAACTTGTATTAATCCTATATGAATATATTTATATTTTTTATGTTTATGTTGCTGTAAAGTTTTAGATGAAAGTAAAGCTATTCTTTCAAAAGGTTTACTAAGCTGAAAATCTCTTTCTTCAGTTTTAATAACATAATCTGTGTTCCATAACGGAAATTTACTAACTTTATAAATTTGTTCCTTATCTACCTTAGGTATTTCCCATTCATCTATGGCTTTACTAAAATCTTGTAATATTAATTCATTTCTATTTATTACCATTTTAATTTTTGAGTTATCTGAGTCATCAGATTTAATACTACTAACTGATCTATATAATAAAGGATCCATTTTATAATATCAATCAAGTAGCGGCCACTGCCAGTGTTATACCCTTAACTGCCCAACACAAACGGGTCTTACAACGGGTTCAGATCGGCATACCCAATACTTCTACATGACATTATGAAATAGATAATTTATTATATAGAAGTTAATAATATTAAAGTCGTTTGGCTCTGATACCAACAAATTTGTCAAGACTTAAAACTTCAGAGAACTTTAAAATATGAATTACAAAAGACTAAACAAGAATTAGGAAGTTTTTGTAAACAATTTGATTATGGTATAACATCTACACAACAATGTAGTGGTCAATGTTCTAAACCTTCAAGCTCTAAAAAACATTATAAGAAGCATTATAAGTCTAGACCTAGTAAAGATAAATATTATCATAAAGAGAAGCCTAAACATAATAAAAAATCTAAAGGTAAAAAACCATATAAGACTTTCACTAAAACTTCATATAAGGATTTAACTTGTTTTAAATGTGGTAAGAAGGGGCATACATCTAAGTTTTGTAAATTTAACAAGAAATTAAATGAGTTACAGTTAGATGAAGAAGTTGTAAATAAAATTCATGAATTGTATCTTAATTCTGATACATCAGAATCTGAGGTACAAGAAAGTGATCAACAAATTGATGAACTCGGTTCAACAACCAGTTCCTCAGATAAATCAATAAATATGTTAACTAAGGATCAAAGTACACTCTTAGAAGTAGTAAATGGTATAACGGATAATGATCTTAAAAGTCAACTTCTTAAAAAATTAATTAAAAGTTTTGAAGACGATAAAGAAGTAAAAACTATAACTCCTAAAATCCAAACTAATACTTATGATTTAACAACTATATTGAATAGAAATAAAAAGGTAGACACAGATATTTCACTTAAGGATTTATATAAAGAAATTAAGATTTTAAAACATGAAATAACAGCATTAAAAAGTCAGGCACAGATAAATGCGACAAAAATAAAACATTTAGAAACTCAATTAATATCTAGTTCCTCTTCGGAAGAACCAGATGATGAAATAAAAGATGAAATAAATGAACTAAATGAAGAAGAAGAAATAAACCCAAATTTTCTCTTTCTTTTACAAGAAATAACATCAAGAAAATATTTGGTAAAAATAACTTTACACATATCAAATGATTTTATTATAAATGGTATAGCTTTATTTGACACAGATGCAGACTTAAATTGTATAAAATCTGACATAGTACCACGCAGATATTGGTCAGAAACCCATGAAAAATTGACTACAGCTAATAAATCTAAACTAGAAATTGTAGGTAAAATTGATGCAGATATTGTAAATAATGAGTTAGAAATTAAAACAATTTTTCTGCTTTCTCCACAAATAAATTATATGGTAATCTTAGGTACACCATTTATAAACCTAATAACACCATATTCAGTAAAAGAAGATTGTATTAAATTCAAGATAAAAGGCAGTAAAGCTAGGTTAGAATTCACTGAAAAACCTAAAAGAAAGAATTTAAATTTACTTAAAGCTCATTCTATAAAAACCTTAGAAATTAATTCTTTGATAAATTCTAAGGAAGAAGATTTAAAAAATTTAAGAAACAATGCTTGTTTAAAGAAAATTAAAGAACAGCTAAATACTGAAGATATTCAAAATAAAATCAAAAATTTAAAAGAATTTATGGAAAATAAACTATGTGCAGATCACCCAAATGCATTTTGGGCCCGTAAACAGCATATAATAGATTTACCATATGAAAAGGACTTTGATGAAAAGTCCATAACAACTAAAGCTAGGCCCATTCAAATGAGCCCTGAACTTATAGAACACTGTAAAAAGGAAATTCAAGATTTAGTAAATAAAAAATTAATCAGCCAATCTAGAAGTCCTTGGTCTTGTGCAGCTTTTTATGTGAATAAAAATGCTGAGATAGAAAGAGGAGTACCTAGATTAGTTATTAATTATAAACCTTTAAACACAGCTTTAAAATGGATAAGATATCCAATTCCTAATAAAAAAGATTTGTTAAAGAAATTATACAATGCAAATATTTTTAGTAAGTTTGATATGAAATCTGGCTATTGGCAAATCCAGATTCATCCTAAAGATAGATATAAAACGACATTCACAGTCCCTTTTGGACAATATGAGTGGAATGTGATGCCCTTTGGTCTAAAAAATGCACCATCAGAATTTCAGAGAATAATGAATGACATATTCAATCCTTATTCTCAATTCTGTATTGTGTATATTGATGATGTTCTAATTTTTAGTCAAACATTAGAAAAACATTTTAAACACTTACGAACATTTTGTATGGTAATTGAGAAAAATGGATTAGCCCTTAGTAAAACTAAAATGGACTTATTTAAAACAAAAGTTAGGTTTTTGGGTCACTATATAGAACAGGGTATTATCCAGCCCATCGAGAGAGCTATGATCTTTGGGTCTAAATTCCCTGATGAATTAACCAATAAAACCCAACTTCAACGTTTTCTTGGATGTTTAAATTATGTAATAGATTTTTACCCAAACCTAAATTGTATGATTAAGCCCTTACATGATAGGCTTAAGAAAAATGTTGGCCCATGGACAGCCCAACATACACAGTTAGTAAAAAAGATTAAAACCTTGGTAAAAGAAATCCCATATCTTTATATTCCTCATCCAACTGAATTTAAAATAGTTGAAACGGATGCTTCAAATGTTGGATATGGTGGTATCTTAAAACAAGTCATTAATGGTAAAGAATGTATCATTCAGTATACATCTGGTCATTGGAACCAAACGCAATTAAATTACTCTACTATTAAAAAGGAGATATTAAGTATTGTAATTTGTATTAACAAATTTCAATCTGATTTGTTAAATAAAAAATTTTTACTTAGAATTGATTGTAAATCTGCAAAAGATGTTTTGCAAAAAGATGTTAACAACCTTGCTTCTAAGCAAATCTTTGCTAGATGGCAAGCGGTTCTTAGTATATTTGATTTTGATATTGAATTTATTAAAGGTAATAATAATAATATTCCAGACTTTCTAACTAGAGAATTCTTACAGAACGATGGGAAAGAAGAAGGATAAGGGGAAGAGACCCTTAAATGAATCTGATTCTCCCACTAAAGCTCTTTCTGAGCACTCCGAAGACCTTAGTAAAACCCTTACCAGTAAACCAAACCCTACTAAAAACCTTCAACAATGGATTGAAGAACTTAGTAAATCTCCAGAAATTGTAAAGGCGTTACAAAGTATTGCATCCTCTTCCACAGAGGAGCCAGGTATGAATTCTCAATCTAAAGCGATCGTATCCGCTCATGGTACGGCTACTCCATCTCAAACGGTAGACGGTAAAGAGTTATCAAATCCGTTAAAGGCTGTGGTTTTGCCAAAAAGCCAATTTACTTCTAGTATACATAAATGGTTTATAAAAAATGTCTATGATTATGAAATTGAAATTGAGGATGGATATACTGATATCAATCCTTGGCAAGTAATTCATAGATATTATCCTGAGCATTGGTATTTTGTCCCAACGGACCCTTCAAAACCTCAGGAATACTATCATAATATTTTAGTTGATACTGGTTCAGTAAAAATCAAACATACGTTTGATATTCAACATAAAACAATTATTTCATACTCTTCTCTTCAAATAAAACGCGTCATCCATCCTAAGGATTGACCCATATCTTCTTTATATACTCTTGTTAAATTTAAAACTCTTTCTAAGTATAATCCTACGTATAATTATTTTGATTATAAAGAGGCATGGGAAAAGGTTTTTTGCATGCAAAACCCTACTCACACTCATTCTTGGTTAATTTATTTTGATCAAAATATTCGTAAAGATTTAAAAATTCCAAATTGGTTTAAAAAGTGGTGGCAATCACGAGGAATTTCTGAAGAAATTATTACCCCAGAAATCCTTTCATTATATCACTATTTTAAAACCAATTATAAGCCTACCCCTGAAGAAGCCCATATCCCATCTTTGATGTATTATAGTATGACCTTCTTCACACCATGGGTATACCAATGGTTTTTTGACTATCAACATGTTCCTGGTACTCAAATACCAATGATAGTAAAATGTCACAAGATAAAATGGTGGGGATCATTCAAAAATTCCACTACCCAACTTAAAATCAGTCAATGGATCACCAGTAAAAAGGCCAGCTCATCATCACTTAAAAATTTGACTTATGCTAAAACACTTGCTTTACCAGAAAACCCTGATTTCGGGATTCAAAAGGCTAAGTGTCAAGCTAGGTTGGCTGCAGCTAAAACGCCTGAGGAGTATAAACTGATCTGTGAAGAAATGTTCCAATTACTTTCTACCAGCTCAGATCCATAGGTAAAACCTTCATCCAGTAAAATTCCAGCAGAGTCTTCAAGTCAATCCTCGACCAAGACTACTCATCGATCCTTATAGAAAAGTGGGTCTATTGGGTAGACATGGCCCATTCATTGAACCGCTGGTTCTTTTAACGTATTGAACCTGAACTAGCCCTTGAACCATCGGTTCCAGTCCGTTTCGGTTCCAGCCGGTTTCGGTGCGATTTCGATCACGGTTTCTGGCGATATATGTTTTTTTTATAAAAAAATCGGTTCTAATGTTGCATCTTTCTTTTGAAAATATTAATATGAGTTTAAAAAATATTGGTAAATTTTATTTTAATAAATTTTAGAATGCTCATACTCATATAAGAATAAAATTAATTAATTTTACAAAATGATCAGATAAATTATCACTTTATTTTGTTTAAATGTTATTAATTAAATAAATTATAAGAAAATTTTGAAAAATGCTTCAAAAGAATGTAATTTTAAACTTAGTAAATAATTTAAAAAGGTAAAAAAAAAGGTTAAAAACAATATAACTTTAGACTAAATATTTCTCTTTTTTTTTATCATTTTACTTTTTAGATTTTTAACTTTTAAAGTAAAGTGTATTTTTTTAAAAAAAAAAATCGTAAGTAAAGTACATCATGTAGTAAAATATTATTGAGACTTTTAGAGATGTATAAAATAGGCTAAATGATTATCATTTTAAAAATAAAAATAGAAAATTTTTGGTTTGAACCGGACCAGAATCGCTGGTTAATTGTCGATTCAGGTTCAAATTTTAACATTTAAATGAACCTTAATCAGCCCCTTGAACCCACAATTTCGGTCCAATTTAATTCATCTATAGTTCAGTTCGATTCCAATTCAAAATGAACCCGTGGCCATGCCTACTTTTGAGTGGCAATGAATTTGTGAATGAGAATTAAATGGCTTGGTATTTATGTTTGTCTCTGGTGAATTGTTGCTGAATCAAGGCTATGGAACTCAATAAAAAGTTAATCAAGAATTTAGATTAGAGGCACCAGGTTTTTATCACCACTTCCAATGGTAACAATTTTTCTAGATTTTGGCATTAGCGAAAATATTTTCCTACTATGACTAAGGGAAAAAGCTAGTTCCTTTGATATGAATATAAATGAGGGGTATAAATTGTGTACCTCTAATTTTCTTACAATAGGTTCCACTATTTCATTTGCTAATTCCTTGAAGGTACTTTTGCTAATGCACTAGCTCTTAAAGTAAGCTTTTCTGTTTAATTTTGCACCCTTCCTTTTTGCCAGTTACCTTTATGATCTCTTGTTCGTTTGCATGCTCTTCTCCACAGAGATTACAGTCAGATGAGCTAGAGGTACTTATAAACGATTGAAAGGTACTAGATCACCATTCTAATTTAGATCTTGTAGAAAAAAAAATGAAGTTTCTACCTCTCAAGGATATTTGCGACTAGTTTCTCATCCTCCCCATCAACTATTTCTAAAGATATTTTTCGAGTTGAAGTGCTCAACTAGTTCATATTTCTTCTGCTCGGCAGTCTTCTCTTCTCACTGATTAAGATGTTCCACCTAACTCCACAATTATATTCTCTACCACATCTGCTTTTCTTTGTTTGGTCAACTACTTCCTCTTAGGTACAGACTTAGAAAAGAGCTATAAGACATCCTCCTCTACTATTTCATAGCATAGTAGAATTGACACCAATTCTAGGATACAAACCTCAACTGACTTCTCTCTATCTACTTTGCATTGGTGAGACTTTAATATGATACATTTTAGATAAGAACTGTGTTTTTTTTTATATTTTTTGGGAATGTATAGATGTTTTTAGAGCCGTGAATTGGCCTTACATATTTATGGTAAAAACGGCTAGTAGACCTATTTACTTTATTCATAAATTGCCGTGTAATTTGTTATTTATATACTTTATATGTTGCAAAGTATCGCCTACATTTTTTTTGCATGTTTGGCCGAGGAATCGGTCATGTAACATATATATGATTGTTATGTTGCTTACTGTAATTAATATTTCTTTTTAGGGCCGTGGTATTGGCCCCTCTACCTTCATTACTGATTATTCTTCATTTCCCACCTGGTGGGATAAATACTCCTTGAGGTAACGACCACTGACATTTCTCTTGTGTGGCTCTCCTTTAATACTTGATAGCCAATAAGCGTTTCCTCTAGGACCTTGTGACCTCAA
Source organism: Jatropha curcas (assembly GCF_041381405.1). Taxonomy (NCBI): domain Eukaryota; kingdom Viridiplantae; phylum Streptophyta; class Magnoliopsida; order Malpighiales; family Euphorbiaceae; genus Jatropha; species Jatropha curcas. The sequence continues at coordinate 20,312,479 of NC_143158.1, read as the reverse complement.
AAAGCTGTGGTTATTTTGTTTTAGCTCAGGTTTCAAGAAGCTGCACATATATGTAACTCTTGGATCCTCAAGTGTTCTAAGGTTGATTTCCACTGCGGGATCTTGGACTCCGGTAAGAATATCATGTTCTTCCTTGAAGATCAATTTAGTCCCATCAACCTCTAAGAATTCCTCTATAGCTAACATGTCGAATAATTTTTGTAGCTGCTACCACTTCCTTATTAGGATATGGTTTTTTAATCATGGAGCTTTGTCACATCAGGCTCCCACCTCGGCCTTTTATAAGGTACAATGGGTAATGATGGTGTTGAACTAACTTTAGAAATATCTGGTGTGATGTTAGAAGATGAACTAGGATCCTTTGAAACTTCAATAATTACATACTTAGTTTGATTCAAGGCACCACCTTCCTTAAGAGAAAAATCTTCTTCAACGTCAATTGCTTCAACTTCCACTGCTTCCCCTCAAGTCCACTCACTTCTGATATAATAAATGGCGCTAAAGTCCACATCATACAACTGTGCTTCCAGGGCATTAGAGTTAGCTTGAAAAGGTTTAGCATCCGCCCACACAACTTTCAAATCATCACCTTTTCAAAATAACAGGAATTGATGCAAAGAGGATGATATACAACATTTGGCATGAATCCAGTCCCTTTCTAGTAACATATTATAACCAAAAGTGGACCTAACCACAAAGAAAAATGACAAAGATATTTTAATACCAACAATAATCTCTACTGATAGTACTCCCCATGGTTTTGACACATCACCAGTAAAAGATGACACTGAAATGTTTGTAGTGACTGCACTGCATATCTCTGGTTCCTCAAAAGTTGGTTCCTCTTGAGGTACACATGTCTCCCTTGGGAACTTTTAGAACTCTAGTGGCAAGACTATTCCTCTAACTACACAACCAAAAGGTAAGGGTACACCTTTAATTGAAAAGTTACTTTCTGAAACCTCTTTCTCTGTAGAAATTCCTCAGGATTCTATGTCATCATTTGTGGCTTTACGCCTGAACTTATTTTTCTCAATTCCACAATCGGAACTAGCTAAAGCTACCTTTTACCACTTCTCTAAGACTCTTTTCCTTTGCAATCTCCTCTTTTGAGTTCGAGTCGGAGGAACACCTCCATCGGCTTCTTGCTTAATTCAACAGGTGGAGGAACGACAAATCTTAATTGGTTCCTTTGAAACTTTGGCTTAGATCTAACCACTTTTGTCTTTATAAGAAAGCAGTCAATACATGGACCAACTCTTCTTGGAATCTTTTGCTGCCAATTTTGTTGTAGCTTGTAAGGTGTCTTTAACAACTTCTGATGAACCTGCAACTTCTTCAACTGGTTAATGATACTCCTCATATCTACTTCCACAAGATTGATGGATGCCACCAGTGGGAAACGATCCTCATCAATCAACATCTGCTCTTTGTCAAAGAACCTCAAGACTCCTTAGTTAATGAGATGTTATAGAGCATTCCTGAAACTCTAGCAGCTATTCATATTATGGTTCCAGGAGTCATGGTAGTTATAGTATTGCTTACCTTTCATCTCTTCCTTTGTCAAATACTTATGAGGAGAGATACAAACTTTTTCTGCTGTATGAAATTGAAGATCTCCTTAGTCTTAGACACATCAAAGGTAAATTGAGACTCTGAAATGAAGTTCTTCTTTTGAGGTGCTGTCTTTACTAGGCTCGCAAGTTTGGACACAGATAGGAACCTGAATTCACCAAGTCAGCCACGACGGTTTCCTAGTGAAGCTCTTGATAATAGGTATCTGCTGAGCTTCTCTTCCTCTATGATTCTTCTTTCAATAGTTCCTCATATTCTGCTACCTTTGCCACCAGCTCATAGAAATCTCTGAACTCTATCCCTTGGAATTTCTTCCTCAGCTTGAACACAAATCCTCTCTAAGCCATCTTAATAAACTCATGTTCAAGTAAGAAAATCTTACACCTGTACCTCAGCTTCTTAAACCTTGCTATGAATGAATTAGCTATCTCTCCACTTCTTTGTGGTAGTTCGAACAATTCGAACATATAAATCTCTAGCTCAACCCCAAAAAACTGGGTATGAAAGAGAGGCTCCATTTCCTATCACAGATAAATTGAGTTCCTCAAAAGTGTTGAATACTAGGTGAAAGCCGTACATGTCAAGGAGTTAGGAAACAATTGCAACTTATAATTAGCAAAATTCTCCAAATTGGCGAGTTCATCGTATTGGATGGTAAATCTAGCAATATGCTCTAAGGTCAATTGTCCATCTTCTCTAGAGAATAATGTGAATTTTTGGAATTCTATACCCCCCAGGATAACAGTTCTCTCTATCAATGGTTTTTGAATAGGGCTTTATAAATTCTAGGCGGCCAACTTGTCTGAGGCCAGGCCCATATAGCTCCTGCAGGACGTCACTCAAAACATCCATAGGGACTTAGGAAATTTGAGGAATAGCGTTACTTGTCACTTGAGGAACTATAGTGACACTTGTGTATGTTAATGACAACATCATCAAAAAATAGAAGTCACTTTACCTGGATGTTTATTAAGGTCATTAGACGTACATGCAACTTTTGAGGGATTTTGAGCAAAAGAGTTGATTTCGCCTTCCTCATGAGGAGACACTCCTCTATTTGGACTTTTAAGGCCTACTTTCATAGGTCCTCCATTCGAATCTAGAGAATCAATAGCAGTTTCTTTCTTAACAACATAATGAGTTTTTTGAGTCATGATGGTTTCTCTCAAAATTTAAGTGAAAGATAGGATGCACAACAGTGGCCCAATAGGTGTGCCACTAAAGATTATTGGTTCTTTCAAGAGAAAAAGCAATGAATCCACTAGATAATAGCTTGAATGGAGAATTGTGAGCGTGCTAGGTGTATGAAGTACACCAATTGAAAAATTAAATGTGCTTGATCTTGTGAGTTTGGATCCACGGTATATGCTTCACCGATTATACAATTAAAATGAATTCAGCAGATGAATTTGTAAAAGTGAATTTGGATATGCTTGTATTGAAATAAAAATATGATTAGAGAGGAAGTAAATGAACAATGCTTGAAAAAGAAAATAAAGACAATGCTTTGAAAATTAAACTGATTACTTGAAATTGAAGTTGAAATTGTTTGGTTGAATTCGTCGGAGAATTTTGTTGGGCCTTCTACATTGTTCCCTTGCTCTTTTTGTTAGCTCAATTGTTAGTTACCAAAAGGATCTACTGATACACATTCCCATCATTAGCTGCTTTAGTCTCCCTACCTTCTGTACATGGAAAACCATTTGTGAGTGCCTCATTTTGCTCAACTATAGTCACGTCTTCTTTATCCCTTTTAATTAATTAATTAATTAATTAATTAATTGATAAAAATTAATTAATTAAATTACATCAAATAATATTAATTGGGCCATAATTAATCAAACATCCAATAATCCCAAATCCAAGATACTGAGCCCAAATCTAAAAATTCACAAAATGTGTTCAACAAGTATATTTATTTCAAACCAATTTTTTATTTGTAATAGATTTGAAAAAATTTACATGTAATGCAATTAATTTATTTTTATTAATAGCTTTATTTGATTGATTTTTGTAATTTTTTTAAGTGAGTTAAATAAATTAATATAAAATAATAGCTTAATGTCTAAAAAAAGCTTGTACTTTAAGTAAATTTGTAATTTTAGCCAATTCTTTTAATTTCTATAATTAGTACATTGAACTTTTTTATTATTATAATTCTAGCCTCCGTTAAAACTCTGTTTAATTGTCTATTTGTGGACTCCATTCTTATTATACCACCTAGGCCCCAGATGTGCTTGATATGTCAACATCGTAAACCACATAAAATTGATGTTGTGGCAGGTTAATTGAAGACAACCACATCCATACAAATTGACTAAATAAATTTAAAACCTAACCCTAAAACATTGCATCCTTAGAAACTCAAACCCTCCCTAATAAACCCATTAACACATAATCAATGGCAAGAAATCATACCAAATGCAAGTTGGAATCGACCGTTTATCATACCAAATTATTTTGTTATTTTATTTGGCATCTTTGACCAATCACATCTAGGCGTAGGATAGGATTAGCTTCGATCGATTGTGACAGTTCTTTTCTCCATGTGGCAAGCAAGAGTTGTCCACTAGATCATCTATTTGTGGGCGGTTAGATCCCTCGTTCAACACTTTACCTACCCTAGGCTCTGGCAGTTGTATTTCCAAGGGCTTAGTGCTTGGTTTCATTTGGTCATTCACTTGGTTCTGAGGTCGACCATGGCCCCAAGTGTGGACTAGATACTCAAATTGGTTGCTTGCACAATGATCATGGGTAGTGATTCTAAGGTCAATCTTAATAAAGTAGTCATAGTTTATCCATTCTCCTATGACAGCCCCTAAGCGGTCGATACTATCATGTAAGGCCCATCATAGCATCTTGCATGTCTACACGGGCCACCAATGTTTCTTCCACAGTCGGTCGAAAGGCTCTCTTAAATATCTTAGCACAAATCATTTAGTAGACCGATTTGTCTGTTCTAAAGGTTGACCTTATGGCAAGGATGAAATTGTCTAATCCTGGATATACAAAATTATCAGTCGCTTTCAATAGCATCCCAATATCTTAACAAAATTCTAGTAGGTCCCATCCAACGTGCCAAAAAAGTTATTCAGTCTAAAAATTATTATGGGTCCATTGGCCTGCATTTATCACAAGTGCCTTGTGATATGTGGACAAATAGGCCAAGGATGATCTTAATTCGAAAACAAGGGGTTGAGAATAAAGAGTTTTGGAGAGGGAAAAGTAAAGACGAGAGAGATGAAAGAGAAATATAAGAAATTAGGTGGTCTAAAAAGAAAGAGGGACACAAGATGACTTTAAACAATTTGATTTGTTTGTATAAATTCACATGTCATTTACAATATTAGTTTTCCTCTATTTATAGGGATCCAAAGAGTGCCCTCTAAGTAAGGTGCACCTTCTATAAAATCTATACAAAAATTTAAAAATGCCCTATATATATGAAATATTTACAATTTATGGATTTTAGGCCAAATGACCCTTTTGGCACTATTTTTGTAATTTTCTTCCAAGCTTGCCAATTCGGGCATTTAATTTGAGCGAGATTTTTGGTCCCGCACCAACACAGCGACAAATATATCATTTAAGCTGAAATCGTAAAATATCTAAAGAGTAAAAAAAAAAAAAAGTTCATTTGTAGTCTGATTTTAAAAATCAAACTTATCAATTTAACATATCTCATTAATTAAAATGTTTATTCAATTTAACATATCTCATTAATAAGAATGTTTATTTTACTTATGAATAGTAAGACATCCGTTGAATCCACTATTGAATTCATTTAGTATAACTAATAATGAATAGCAAATATCTAAGACTTGAACTTACATTTTACGCCAAAACCATCACGGATAGTAATTTTATTACTCGCATCATCCTAAATTCGATTATAACTATTCAAATTTGTAATAAACAAGTTAAAGTAGGCCGAGTACTGTTGACGCGTAATTTTATGCCTCCACCTGACCCGATGATGATATGAGGACAACGGATAAGGTATCACGATAAACCAGAAGTGTTTGAACCAAAAATTGAACCAAACCGCCCAAAGGAGCCTGACCTGTGTTAGGGCTGCGTCACGCAGCTAATACCTGCGTGACGGCACTCTTAGCTGCGGCACGTAGCTCTAACAGGACTGACACCTCTGGCGCGCGCCCGTGAAACGGCCTGCACTGTTTGTATGGATACGCGGCAACTGTACGAAAAGTAAGTCGCGTCACGCATCTTACGGGTGCGTCACGCAGCTTCTACCCGCGTGACGCGACTGCTCTGTTTCCCTAGCCATATAAATACAACATTTTACAGCAAAAACAGGACTTTTTGCACTTTATCTTATTTTTTTCTCTAAAAATCCTAAAGCTAAAAAATTAAGTTTTCGACTAAAACGGCTAGGTTTTCTTCCCCAAGAACTCAAGTGAGTAAACTTGAGGAAGATCAAACCATTAACCATTTAGTTTTGAAATTAAGAAATATAAAAATATAAGAAAAGAAAAAGAGAAAAAGAGAGAAAACATTTGGTTCTGTGAAAAGTTCGACAACCACACTTTTGGAATCGTGAAACAACGTCTCTAAATCAATCTCAGTGTATGCAATCCTCAAATCTGAGGGCTAGGTAACGATTCTAACTTTTCTTTTTCATTTCTAGCATTTTATATCTTAAAAATCTCATTTTCATATCGTTTAATTGATTTGCCATTGATAAAACGTAAGTTTGCCTATTGTTGAACCTTTCTGGGTTTGTTCTAATCACTTTGAACAAAAAAGAAACATAAAAAAGAGTAGTTTGAAAGGTAGTTGCGGACCAGAGCAGTCGCGTCACGCAGCTACTACCTGCGTGACGCGGCTGTTCATGTCCAAAAGCCCTTGATTCGGACTGGACCACCTGCGTGACGCAACTGTTTATATACTCAGCATGTATTTTTATCCTCATATTTGTATTTAATGTGATATCTTGAATGAATAATTAATAAACCTGAGGATTTGAAATAAGTCAAAAACAGTTCCGTCACGTAGGTAGGAGTTCCGTCACGCGACTGTTCTTCATAGAACACCCGCGTGACGTGACTGTTCTAAGTTCCAGCACGAATGATAGAGTTTCATCACGCGACTGTTCTTCATAGAACAGCTGCGTGACGCAACTGTTACAAGTTCCAGAATAAAAGACAAGAGCTGTGCCACGCGACTATTCTTCCACAGAACAGTTGCGTGACGCGACTGTCTCCCAGTTTCAGCTTATTTTTGTTATTTTGTCTTAATCTTATTTCATTGAGTAGATTTTAATCTCAATCCGGAAAATGATCAATAATGGGCAAATTGAGTCTTAATCAAACCAAATCAATTAATTATTGGTTATTATGAGATTTTCTTTTTTTGAGGATTTATTTCTTATTGTTAATTATTGATGTTATTATTAAACTCGGTTTGTGGCCCGCCTTTAACTATAAGGCAAGAGCGGGTCTTTTAATTGTATTTGATATGTATGGTGGATGAATGATGGATGTGATGCTTAATTTATGAATGGATGCAATGGATGAACTTATTTGGGACGATTAAATAATTTTCTACATAGGAACTCGGTTCGATTCGTTCGGGTTGGGTTTAAATAATTGGCTTTTCTAAAATAAAATCAATTAGAAATCGTAGGTTAAAAGAGGCCGGTTTTCCGGGCGTCGGCTTCCAACGGGCCGACGTACCTAATTCCCTACCTAGAATCGTACTTGGTACGCCTGACCAGTTTTCTTTTTAAATAATTCGGCCTTAAATAAAATGGGTTAAAAGGAGTCACTTTTAAAATAAAAATTGGAAACGGTCCCATTGCCGAAATAATGGGTGGCGACTAAAATGATTTATAAGACCGATTTATTGCCATCGCGTATCCAAAAAGGTTTTATCACCTCTTTTTCCAAAACAAAATAATAACACCAAAGAAACCAGATCTCGCGTTTTCGGGGGGAAAAACAGTTTGGCGACTCTGCTGGAGATTTTGCACCCATTAATCCCCGGTTGTTTTTAATAAACAATTTAGTAGTTGCAATTAGGAATTGACTCTAAAAAGCCTACTTTCTAAATAAAATTGGTTAGAAAAAGCCGATGGAAAATTATTAATCGTCCGTATGTGTTTAAATGCTTTCCTTTTCCTTTCATAGGATTTTTGCATTCATTCGCATTTCTCTCTTCTCACCTCATTCTACCCGTACTACCCTTCGGTACGGGTGTTAAGTTTGACGGTGGATCTAGCCTAGACCATGCGATTTAGGTGCATCCATCCGAGAATTAACATTACTACCAATCGCAAGCCTAGTACCTCAAAGGTGCGTCAAAAGGAGTAGGCCCAACAAAGCCCGAATCCTGTTTGCGGAACCCAGACTTTGTTAAGCCCAATAAGACCAAAGCCAATCCATATAGTTAAAAGCCTTAGTTACTTCCTCTAAGGTGCACCTGATTTTGTTTGCTGTTGTTATACTGCATTCATTTCCTGTGAACCCCTCCCCAAACATCATGGCATATGGATGCATGTGACTAAGGGCAGAAATGCACGTGAATATATGAGTCGTCACCTTGTTTAATTATTTTAGGGTAAACTAGGAAAAAACCCTAAGTGACTCCAATTTTTAATTAACCTAATTGTCAGATTAATTAACCCAATGTTTAAGGCATGGTCTACGAACCCGAGGTGGATCTCGAGACTATGTCATGCTGATGAACTAACCTATGGATGAATGCTTTGCAGGGTAAAATGAAATAATTGGACCAAATAAAATGTTTATGTGATTTTGACTTGCCGCTCGGGGTTAAATCCCAAACGTGCCTACGTACTTTCGTTTGAATGGAAGATCAAAGTCCACCTAGTTCGATAGGCCTTCTTTGAAGGGCTTTGAATGGGTATGCTTAATGCATGAGTGTGTGTATGCTTTGTGCATTTTGTTTAGGCATTCTGCCTGAAAATTGATTGATTTTTAGGCATTTGATGCCAAAAGTGTTGATTTAAGGCTTTTAGCTAAAAAGAATGATTTAGGCAATTTGTTGCCGAAAATTGATTGATTGGGCTTATTGTTGCCAAAAGATGTTTAATTGGGCGATTGTCGCCAAAGTGATTAAGGCATTTGTGCCAAAAGTTGGTATTTGAAGGCTTCTAGCCAAAAGCTTGATTTAGGCAATTTGTTGCCAAAAGTTTGATTGATTTGGGCGTTTGTCGCCAAAATTGATTATTTAAAGGCTTTTAGCCAAAATGAATTGATTTAGGCAATTTTTGCCAAAAGTTGATGTGATTTAGGCGATTGTCGCCAAAATGATTGTTTGAAAGCTTTTAGCCAAAAGATTGATTAGTTCTAAGGCATTTTGCCAAAGCTTTTGATTCGCTAAAAAAGTGGTTCATCTAATTTATAGTCAATTTGTTTGCCAAAAATTGATTGAACCGTGGGCAATTTGTTGCCAAAATGTGATTGATTTAATTGTAGGCAATTTGTTGCCAAAACGTGATTGATTAAGGCTTTTTAGCCACAATTATTGATTAATTGGACTTAAGCCGGACTGTTCGAAATAAAGGCAATTAACCATAGTTATTAATTAACTAAGTCTTTTTAGCCGATATTGTCGGAGTTTGGCATGAATACCACAATTATTGATTAACTGGGTATCTTAGCCTGAACTTAATTAATTGAGGCAATTTATTTGTCAAATTCATGACGTGAATGCATTTATGTAGTTGTAGAATTTAGGAGTAGAAGAGAAATATGCATGAAGTGCTAAAATTAAATAGACAGGGTTTAATTATTACCTGGGTCAGTCGTCGGCCACTTCTTAGCTCCAGATTAAGCTCCTCGTTTGGAGAATATTAATTAAAATTAATTTAATTCAAGTGACCAAGTATCACAACAAGAAAGCAATAAAAACTAAATTAAAAATGCAGAAAAAGCAGTAAAAGAATCGCAAGGAGCGTAGGGGAGAAGGAGCGTCCGTCAACACAGACTGAGTGTCTAAAACTGAGGGCTTCGGGGCCAATTTATAGGCAAAATCGGACTGTTTCGGGGGCCCGCTCCGGCGGTCGGGCCGCCGGGTCTCGGCGGCCCGCTCCGGCGGCCAGGCCGCCGGGTCTCGGCGGCCGGGCCGCCGGACCTCGGTGGCTGGGCCGGCGGTTCTGCTATTTTTTCGCTCCGGAGGCTTTTTCGGGAGTTTCAGACCTCCAAAAAATATTCCGGGATGAGTTCCGTGATCCTTGTAATTTTCCGGACGTTTCAAGTACCATATTGGCATACTTCCGGTGAACTTCCAGAATGGCCTTTGGTCCGGCCGGACTGTTCGCAGTCTGGGAAAACTGGCTTTTTGAGCCTCCAAAATTAGGTATTCACAGGCGACTGCAGCTGCTGTCGCCGGCGGCTACCGCCGCCTTTAAGGGCGACCACCACCGCCGTGGCCGGGAAAACTGGCCTTTTTTTTAGCCTCAAAAAATAGGTATTCACAGGCGACTGCCGCCGCCTTTAAAGGCGACCACCACCGCCGCGGCCGAGAAAACTGGCCTTTTTTTGAGCCTCAAAATTTGAGTATTCACATTTTCGAGAGTTAATATCGCCAATCTCAAAATCCACTGTTGGTTGTCGAGATTAGACCAATTCCTAGGAAACATATGTCGAAATTTTATACCAACGGAATTCGTGTGTGGGAGAAATAAGGTTGGAAGGCATGCATTTCCCAACTCCCATTCCCCTGTTTGATATAAACTGTACATATGTTGTGACATTCATGCACCATGTAACGTTTTTCTTTTCAGCCATGCATTAATAAGAGCTAATGTTCGGCATGGGCATTTGACCTTGATTTTGAGACTGGATTTCAAATTCGTTTCTAATAATACTATGCAATCACTTATTGTGAATCGATACCCGAAAGAAAAGGGAGGTATAAGGGGGTTGCGATTCCTTTGTATTTTTACATTTCTCGCATTATCTGAAAATAAGTGAGAGATTACAGAATTTTGTAACAAAATAAAATGAAAATCCTACTTGGGACCATATGTTCCAAGGCAAAAAGTAAGGATACAAATACACAATAAAAAATGATAAAATAATAAAATCCCGCTCGGAAATTCTTTCGTTCCGAGGCAAAAGTTAGGGATTTGAGAGAAAATAGTTGATCGTAAATCCAAAAGGAACGGTCGACGACAGATAACGCCCAAAATGTTTAAGTACAAAATAAGTTATTGTCATATTATTCACACCGAATTTTCGGTCCAGTCGTCGAAATCGAGATCTTATTTCCATGCTGGCTTTAGCACATTAGAAATGCATTTCTCATCCTATGTGCTTTCATTTTCGCATGCATACATGCAGGACCCTCTTTAACTCAGAAATTTTTTGTCAGAATTGATCCTTCCCGGGAAACCGCTTCGAGAGTTTGGCACCGACATCCTGGTCAGCGTCTACTCAGAACATCCCCAATCCCCGAGTTCATTTCGGTCGGTTCAGTAAACTATTCAAGTTCATCAGATTCAGAGCCCGACTCAGATTCAGTAGAAATGGCGGACGACATAGGGGGTGAGCCCGGATTTTCACAAGCTCAGATAAGGACCATTGCCCAGATTGTGGCCGCTGCTCTTGCCCAAGATAGGGACCAAAATCAAACTACTCCCCCTTCTAGCAGCCAACCTATGGTGGAAGAGAGGCAAACTCCAGATCCTGGTCGGATAATCAGACTTCCATGGGAAATACTACCCCTATCGAGAATGATGTGCTCAAGCAACTTGCCGAGCTGAAGGAAAGATTTGATAAAATGGCTGCGATGAAGGAAAAAGACCCAGCCACCAACTTTCACATAACCGAGTATGTTTTGCACCCGAGTAGTTCTGCCTCATTTAAGACTTTCAAGCATACCATATTCGAAGCAGATAATGATCCTCGTTCTCACCTGTCTGAATTTCTCTGAGTCTCTCAGATGAACCGGTACAACGAGGAAGATGTTTTGCGAGCATTCCCGCAAACACTGCATAAAGACTATCGGAGGTGGTATGATGGTCTAGATGAGGAGGTTCAGAAGAATTGGATTAAGCTGCAGACCGCTTTCCTTAAGCACTTCAAGACCGACGAGAGTGATGAGTTCGGTTTGCACGACTTGGAAAGTTTAAGACAGGGGAAAGATGAGAGTTTTCCGACTACTATAGGAGATGGAGAACTAAGTTGTATAGAGTTCAGACGAGGCCAAAAGACAAAGAGCTGATCAGAATCTTCAGTAGGAGCCTATTGCCCTTCTTTAAAGAAAGGATGTTAACTCAGCCTCTCACTGATTTTGCCTTGGTTCAAAGTGCTAGTTTGAACATTGAGGAGTTATACAAGGAAGAAAAGAAAAAGAATAGAGGGTTTGGCAACTACCGAACTTCTTATGGTGACAGAGGTGCCGGAGGTAGTAATCAGAACCAGTCAGGGAACAGTAATGCCATAGTGGGGGCAGTTAATGAGAGAACCAGAAGAGAGTTCACAGATTTAGGTAGACCCTTGAGCACAGTGCTAAGGTCATGCATAAAAAATGGAGTGTTGTCAAAGCTGCCAGTCGACCCGGCTAGACCCGTGCGAGGGAGGTATATGGACAGAAATTGTGATTATCATCAGTGCAAAGGGCATTCAACTGATGAATGTTTCAAATTGAGGCACGATATTCAAGATTTGATTGACAGTGGGAAGATTATGAAGCCTTCAGACAAGAGCAAGCCAAGTACCAAGAATAATCTGCTTCCCCAATATCAATACAACTATCCGTCCCGTAAGTCTCAGTCGGGTGGATCGGTCAATGCGATCGGGAGTGGATTACCAGAAGAAGTGGTATTGGCAGAAGCAGAATGGGAAGAGCGGATGTGTGCCATGTTGAACATATGGGATGACTGTAGTAGCGATGAGGAAGAGAAAGTGCCAGTGAAGATTGAGATCGAAAAAAGCATCACGGTGAAGGTAGGTGATGTGCCGGAAGATGAGGACGAGCAACTATAGCTTGCCATTCAAAAGAGCTTAGCTGATCAAGAAGAACAGTGGTACTATAGCAGTGAAGAGGAAGTGAATGAGGTAGGTGTTCAGAGCTTGACCCGGAGTGGGCGAGTATATAATCCTGAGAGCAGTATGCAGGCTAAGGGGAAAGAGGTTGCTGTTGATGGAATGAAGAAGAGAATGACAGAGAAAGGCGGAGAGAAGCCGAAAGAAAAGAAGAAAGAGGAAGAGGTAGTGAAAGGACAGATGAAGGTTGTTGAGGTTGGAGAAAGCAGTCAGAGTAAGGCGCCTAGTGGGGGTGACCGCCAGCTCAGTGCTGAGTCAGTTGCAAAGAACAAGAGCTGATATTTCGATATGGGATTTGTTGATCGCATCTAAGGAGCATAGAGAAGTTTTACTTGAAGCCATGACTTTTGTCAGAGTGCCAGCTCGAATTCAAAGTGTTGATATGATCAATGTGCTATAGTGAAGAATAGGCGAAGTCACTTTCTTTGACTCAGACCTTCCACCAGAAGGAAGAAACCACTATAAGCCGTTGTACATTCAGATCACTGTCAATGGACGAGATACCCGGAATGTGATGGTGGATAATGGATCAGCACTGTGTGTATGTCCGTTGAAGATGCTGTCTAATTTTAAAATCGAAGAATCAGAGCTTGAGCCATCAAACATGGTGGTCAAGGCTTATGATAACACTATGCGGAATGCAAAAGGGACTTTTAAAGCAAAGATATCCACGGGAGCTGTGGAAAGCTGGGTAGATGTAGTTGTGCTTGATATCTTAGCCAACTATGCTCTTTTGTTAGGAAGACCATGGCTCCACCATTTAGGCGCAATTCCGTCCACTCTGCACAGAAAAGTGAAAATTCTGTGGGGTACAGATGTGGTGACAGTCAACGCACAAGAGGATTTGAGTGTAGCAACAGTGGAAGGCTTAGAGCTGGCAGTACCGTTATCGGGTTTTCAGGTGGCAGTAATTGATGCATCCACCACCAAGAGCAAAAGTGCAGTGAATAGAATGAGTCCTTTCTCAAGGAAGATGATGAAGAAGATGAATTGGCAGTATGACAAGGGTTTAGGCCGGGAGCTGCAAGGAAGGTTTGAGCCTCTCTCATCGGCATTAGGGCAACAAGACAAGCGCGGATTGGGCTACTCTGAAAATAGAAAGAAAGAAAAATATGAGGTTCGGTCTCCAATCAGAGCGTCGAATGTGAATCAGTTCTTCTTTGTTCCACAAGCCGAAGGGGAATTTCAGAGTAGGGGGAAGACCTATCCCGGCTTGGAGATATTCATGACCGATTATGAGGAGAAGCTGGTGGATGGGACTGAATTCATGGTATGTATGACAGAAGCGAGCACTGAATCTGAGTGGTTGAAGAAGATATCCAAGTTTGAAGACTTTCTGGGGATTGGGGATGAAACTTCCAAGTTGATGTAAGAGCAAAAGGCCAAGGCGCGCATCCTCCAGTCGGTTCTAGCTGTCGAAGAGGCGGAGGGGAAGGCATTGAAGCCGGCAGAAGAGAAGATAGAAGCTACCCCGGGGGAAGAAGAAGAAGGTGCAGATGCCGATGAAGTGATCCAGGCAATAAAAGACACTTGTAATGAATGTATTGAACAAGCAGTTAATCCTGTATTTTGTTTTTCTGATCCTTGTTTTGAGAACACTATGGATGGTTTTCCTCTTTTATTTCAATCAATGGAAGTGAACTTTGACTACTTGTTTTCTTGTTTTCCTGATTGTCATGTTCATGGCATTGATTACACCACACGCATATTTGACATAAATGCCTTGCATCATTTTGCATTTAATTTAAGCACCATTGAAGATCCTAAAATAATCGAAATCGGATCAGACTTTAAACCTGAGCTCAGACAGAATCTTCAAGAATGTATCAAAAGAAATTCAGAGGTGTTTGCCTGGAGCTATGCGGACATGCCAGGGATCGATAGATCAATAGCAAAACACTTCATTCCTACTGATCCGAGTGTTAAGCCAGTAAAGCAGAAAAGGAGAAGGGTCAGACCAGAATGGCAAGACAAGATCAAAGCTGAAGTCCAGAAGCAGTTGGATGCAGGATTCTTAGAAGTAGTTCACTATCCGGAATGGTTGGCGAATATAGTCCCGGTACTGAAGAAAGATGGGAGGATAAGGGTCTGTGTTGATTACAGGGACTTGAATAAAGCCTCACCTAAAGATGACTTTCCACTTCCGCACATAGATGTTTTGATCGATAGTGCTGCCAGAATGGGATGTTATTCTATTATGGACGGGTTCTCCGGATACAATCAAATACTGATGGCTTTAGTGGACAAGCACAAGACGGCCTTCACCACGGATTTTGGAACATTTTGCTATAAGGTAGTGCCATTTGGATGAAGAACGCCGGGGCAACATACCAGAGAATGGCTACCATATTGTTTCATGATATGATCCATAAAGGGTTAGAAGTATATGTGGACGACATGGTGATCATGACAAAAGCACAGGAAGAGCACGTGGATATGTTGGAAAAGTTCTTCGCACGGGTCAAGCAGTACAACTTGAGGCTCAATCCCAAGAAGTGCATATTCGGAGTAACGAAGGGGAAGTTGTTAGGTTTCGTTGTAGGACCTAATGGGATTGAGGTTGACCCCGACAAAATAAAAGCCATTCAGGACATGGAACCGCCAAGAACAGAACGTCAGGTGAGAAGCTTCCTGGGTAAGATCCAGTATATCAGCAGGTTTATTTCGAGGTTATCCATCACCTGTGCCCCAATTTTCAAGCTACTGAAGAAGAATCAACCAGTCAAGTGGAACGAGGACTGTCAGAAGGCCTTTGACCACATAAAGAAATACTTGATGAATCCACCAGTGCTCAGTTCACCAAGACCAGGAGAACCTCTAATCTTGTATCTATCTATAGAAGATGCAGGAGTTAGAGCAATGTTGGTACAGCCGGACGCCGCTGGAGTAGAAAAGGCCATTTATTACATTAGCAAGAAACTACTACCGACAGAGGAGAAGTACAACTTGGTGGAGAAAACATGCGTGCCAGTAGTATGGTTGATAAAGATGTTGCGGCCTTACTTTGATTCCTTCAAGGTCACTTTTGTCTCCAAAATTGATCCTCTGAAGTATTTGCAAAAAACGCCTACTCTAAAGGGACGGTTGTCTAAGTGGTTAATTCACATGTCTAGCGTGGATGCAGAATTTCTAACGAAGAAAACGGTCAAAGGTCGGGCTGTAGCAGAATTCCTGGCAGAAAATCCAATTGCAAGTGATGAACCTTGGGAATTGGAGTTTCCGGATGAGTACCTACTATGTATCGAAACAGGAGCTTGGAGATTGTATTTTGATGGATCAGCCAACAGAAATGGAGCCGGAGCTGGTATCGTAATTGAAGCACCTAATGGCGAGGTTACCACGATGTGCAAGAGGCTGTTGTTCCCGGTCACTAATAACATGGCGGAATATGAACCATGCATCATGGGGATGGAAGCTCTCCTTGCATCCGGTGCTAAAGAGGTCGAAGTAATAGGAGATTCGTTATTGGTTATTGAACATGCTAACGAGAGATGGAAGGTAGAGGAAGAAAGACTGAGGCCCTATGTTGAGTACTTGTTGAAAACGGCAGCACTATTTGACAAGATCACTTTCACTCACATAGGAAGAACCTATAATAGAATTCCAGACGCCTTGGCAAACTTAGCATCGGCTTGGCAAGATTTGAGTAAAATTCCGAAGAAGCCATTTATCATTACCACAGCCAATATCCCGTGCTATAAAGAACATTTTGTGAACCAGATAGAGTCGGAGGAAGAACCATGGTTCACGGATATCCTGAGGTAAATGAAAGACGGTACTTTTTCTGATGATGCTACGAAAGAAGACCGTGCAGTACTCAAAAAAATGGCTCTGAATTATGTTCTAGCCGATGGTGAACTCTACAGAAGAGCTTGGGATGGAATGTTGCTGAGATGTATGAGCAAGAGATAAGGAGAAGACATAATGAGGAAGGTACATGAAGGAGTTTGCGGTACTCATTTAAGCGGCATGAGCTTAGCAAGAAAAATCATGAGGCAGGGTTATTTCTGGATGAAGATGGAAGGTGACTGTGTTCAGTATGTGTGTCATTGCAAAGTTTGCCAATATCATGATAATAAAAGCCACTTACCTGCTGTTGAACTTCATTCGACAACTCCTTCCTGGCCTTTTTCTGCATGGGGTATAGACGTCATCGGCAAAATTTCATTAGCAGCATCCAACGGCATCAGTATATATTGGTTGCAGTTGACTACTTCTCTAGATGGATTGAGGCTCAATCTTACAAAACCTTAACTGCCAAACATGCAGCTAGATTCATCGAACAGAATATTTTCTGTCGCTATGGTGTTCCCCATCACATAATTACGGATAATGGCTCTCATTTTCCAGGCAGATGTTGGCCAATTGCTTTATAGATACAAGGTTGAGCATCACCATTCTTCTCCTTATCGCCCTCAGGCTAATGGTGCAGTAGAAGCTGTGAATAAGGAGATCAAAAGAATCCTGTCAAAGATGTGTGAAAGGTACAGAAGCTGGGCTGAGAAACTTCCTTTCGCGCTCTAGGGGCATCGCACTGCATTCAAATCAGTAAATGAAGCTTCTCCTTTCGAACTTATATACGGAATGGAGGCAGTGTTACCGATAGAGCTCGAAAAGAAGTCTCTCAGGGTTTTGGTAGAAGCTGGTCTGACCGAAGAGGAATGGGTCAAGAAGAGATATGAAGATTTGGCGCTCTTAGACGGGAAAAGACTGAATGCTCGATTCTAGGATCAAATGAGAAAAAGAAGAATTGCTCGTTTCTACAATAAACGAGTACATCCAAGGGCAGTAAGGAACGGAGACCTGGTTTTGATCAGATTATTGGATCACGAAGCCCAGAATCATCCTGGTGGGAAATTTAAACCCAACTTGCATGGACCGTTCAGAGTTCACAAACTATTAGCAAAAGGCGCCGCTGAATTGGTCACTATGGAAGGAGAACCTGTCAATCGAATTGTCAATCAAGACCAAATGAAAAGATTCTACGTCTGAAATGATGATTTCGAAAAAAAAAAATCTTTAGCTAAGTTGAAAACCCGAAAGGGCGGCCTAGGCAAAAGTTAGAGCATAAAAATAATAATAATAATAATAAAAAAAATAAAAAAATATAATATATATATATATATATATATATATATATATATATATATATATATATAATTTTTAGGATCAACGCGTGGTGCTTAGTTTAAATGCAGAATTCATGCCATGCGTTCATGATAAATGTGTGATTGGTTGCTCAACGCCATCAACCCGACTTGAAGGAGAATAGGAAATCGAGTAGTTAGAGCAAATGACCATTATATTAGAATAAACTTTCTTTACTTCTGTATAATGTTGAAAAGAAGAAAGATTAATAAAAGATTTGAAGTTCAAAACTTTTCTTCCTATTCCGGGGATATGGTCGAAGGACGCAAAACCTTCCTCTCTGCTTATTTGATCCAAGATCGACTCATTTGAGCTAAGATGTTCCGGCTGTTGGCCCTGCCTAAACAATGAACTCTTTTAAGACATTGATCAGAGGGACGAGCACCATTTTCTCAGTGATTTCCCTGGAAAGATCAATACAAAACCATGAATAAACCTTAGCACTTGCATAGGTTCATGCATACATAAAGGAGTTACACTTGTTATTTTTATTTGATTTGTGCAGGTAATAAAACAGTCACTCCATTCTTTGTTGTTTCCAAGCGTAAGCTTTTGTTTTTGCAGAATAACCTTTACTTTATGAGCTTTCATTTATTGACCCAAAGGCAGGAGGCCCAAATAACTAACGCAACAAATAATTCCAAAGGAAAAAGTTTGTTGTATGTTGTTGATTCATGTCTGCAGGAAACAGGAATTAATAAAGACAGGATCATTGGGATCATTAATTAAAAGGAGGGCAGATACATTTAAATAAAAGCTCATGGCCCGAGTACAAAAGAAAAGACAACAATTTATTCTAGTAGGGCCTATCAGCAGAGGCCAACCTTCACATAGCATGACATCATTATGGGGTAAAGAACCAGTTGACATATGCGGGGGTCACGGTGTCTTGCATCGTCCCTTCATCTAAATACACAGTGTTTCGATTTCGCCAACGGTCAGCCAAATTGGTCAACAGATGTGATATTATCAGACCGCTTTCGAAGTTATGGATTCGGGGAACACGCTGTATCATCCCATACTGACGGCTGATCCTGTCAGGGAAATAGGCCATGGAACGGTCCAGACTAGCATACAACAGATAGTTGAGATTCATACTTCCGGTCGTGACCAATCTAATCCTCCACCAAGGACAAGTCCACCGAATAGTAGGGTTATCACCAAAATCAAAGCGTCTTCGAGACCGAGACTGAAAAATGGCAGCCCCGTAGGTTGGAATCAAGCGAGCTGGAACTGCAGGAATCAGGCTTAATTTGTCTAGAGCCCAGACTTGCAATAGCAGTGGACAACCGCGATGATGGACATTAAAGTCGGTGATGTGAAGGGCGATATCCTTGGCCCAACACATTGTTTCTCCCATGATCATCATGAAGACAGTATGATGGTACAATTGCATATCCCGAACAATGGTCAGAAGTCAAAAATCTCCAATTCCGGGTTGACGGTTCTTCATGGTATACACATTCAACAGCAAGAAGCAGCAAGCTCGAATCCAAGGGAGATCCAGATCTGTAGACAAAACCCTGTTCAAGAAAGGTTCCAAAGGAAGACCTTGATCCACACTCATGCCGTCAGGAAGGAAAACCGGGCACAAGGCCACAATCTCAGTCAGATCATACCTAGGACCTGGGGGTAAGGCCGGAGTTTCGTCTTGATCAGGATGGTGATCCATTATGGCACACATCTCCTCGTAGGTCGGAGTTACCTCGGAGTCTTCGAACCGGAAAACCATGGTGTTAGGATTGAAATGAGTAACGAGCCAAGAAAGGAAACCATAGTCAGGTTTTAAATCTTTGAAATATTTCAACCAAACGAGCTGATTCATAGGAGGAACTCGCCATAAATCATCAGAAATGGATTGGACGAAAATTGAGACTTGGTTTCTAAAAGCCATGAAAAAGGATTGCCTAAGAAACTGATTTGCTTTGAATGATTGGATGTGAAGGAAAAGTGAAATGAAACGCCCATTTATAGAAGGGTGGAGGGACCGGTTAGTGAAGCATTGTCATTGACCGACATAATGTCCACTGTCAAGGGTAGTTGAAAAGACATTCATCTATGGACTGCTTGGGTCGGTAAGCATTTAAATCCGCATTGATAAATAAGAAGGACGATTTGTACAATAAGGAGGTTGAATCTTTATGACCGTGTTAATCGCCCTGTCAGGTAGGTGACACGATCCACTATTATTTATTGATTGATTCTTGCGATATTTCATTTTAAGTCCATTATTTTATTTTATTTATTTCATTTATAATAAACTGGTCCATGGACCACTAACAAGGTGGACCTTTTTGCAAATAAACGGGACACCGTCCTCTTTTTCGTGTTTTTGTATTTGTGTTTTATTTTTGCAAGAATAAGACTTCACAGTTGTAAAATATAAACACATACAACAATATAATAAAAGCAAAATATTATAAAAATGTAAATAATACCAAAAAATATAATAATAAATAATGATAATGATGTAACTGTACAACCATCAAAAAATAAAATAATACTACTAAATGTTCAAAATGTTTAAAAATGTCAAAAATGGTTGAGACGCGGAGCAGGACTACCGCCGCCTACGGCTCGGACCAGCAGCAGCCGCAGGGGGTGGAGACGATGGTGCATCATTGGAAGAAGAGCCATCCTCATCCTCCTCAGAAGAGTCGAGCGGGATGCCCTCAACCTCGAACCTCGTCCGAAGTCGCTCTACCTCCGCCTGGAGTCGGCTCACAGCGCTGGACTGACGAGACTGATGCCTCCGCAACCTCCCGTTCTCCAGCTCTTGTAAAAGCAGACATGTGTAAGAAAGTTTACCAAATAATAAGAAGCAAAGAGGTAAATGTGTGTAAAATTCATACCAGCTCATGCCGCTCGGAGTATAGTTGACCAATGTAGGATTGGGCAAACCCGAACCGCTGGTAGATCTCCTGGTACCTCTGGGCCGGCACCTGCAAACAAGAAACATCCGTTTAAAAGACTATTCAGGTAAAGTACTTCTAACTTTGTAAATTTCGTTTATGACTCACATGTGTAGCGTGCTCAGGATCCAGCTGCACCGGAGGAGGAGCCTGCCGAAGATCAGCAGGAATAATGAGGCCAGATCCCAAACCTAGACTAGGATCCAACACCACCTGCCTCAGTCGCTGCCTCTGCCCGGTAGTAAGCCGCAGTCTTATGCGTCTTTCGCTCCTGCATTCAGTTATAGGGGAAATGATGGTATCAGTGATCTGAAACAGCGAAAACAATAAGGAAAGTAAATAAGACCGAAGATCAGAAAAGTTACCTGAGTATACTCAAGAATCTCGGGAAGCCGCGCATGCATCCGAGAGGCGAAGTAAGAGGGGAAGTCACCGACGGACAGGAAATTGTTCGCCGAAAAGCCTCTGTACTCCACCTCCAGGTCCTCCCGGGTCAAGCCCTCCAGGATACACATATGCCGAGGAGGGGCATGAGGCACCCTCCGCCGTGCTGGAGCTACCGGAGTGTCAAAGACTCTCTCTCCGAGGAAATAGCGGTCGGCCCAGTATCCTCGCATCAGCAGCCTCGACCGGGTGTGCAACTCAGCCACCTCTCGGCCCAGGTAGGTCCGCCAGGCCTCGCAGTCCCATGGAGTCAGGGACAGCTACAAAAGAAGGAGAAATTAGTATTTGTTGTGTATTAAAATAAAAGGAGAAAAGAAGATAAGCTAAAGATTCAGAGGTTCTTTCTGTACTCACATCAGATAGCTCCCGGTCATTAAGGAAGCTCCGCCAGTACTCGGGATCCTCGCCACTGGCATAAGTGTGATGATAGTGGGCCAGATAGCGAGGAATCCTCCTGGACTCGACGGGAGAGTCACCTCTCGGACCGCCTGGTATTGACGCGTAATTTTATGCCTCCACCTGACCCGATGATGATATGAGGACAAGGGATAAGGTATCACGATAAACCAGAAGTGTTTGAACCAAAAATTGAACCAAACCGCCCAAAGGTGCCTGACCCGTGTTAGGGCTGCGTCACGCAGCTAGTACCTGCGTGACGACACTCTTAGCTGCGTCACGCAGCTCTAACAGGACTGACACCTCTGGCGCGCGCCCGTGCAACGGCCTGCACTGTTTGTATGGATACGCGGCAACTGTACTAAAAGTAAGTCGCATCACGCATCTTACGGGTGCGTCACGCAGCTTCTACCCGCGTGACGCGACTGCTCTGTTGCCCTAGCCATATAAATACAACATTTTACAGCGAAAAGAGGACTTTTTTTGGACTTCTCTCTCATTTTTCTCTAAGAGCTCTAACATTTTTAAGCTAAAGTTTTTTTGATTAACGGCTAGGGTTCCTTCCCCAAGAACTCAAGTGAGTAAACTTGAGGAGGATCAAGCCATTAAACATTCAGTTTTGAAATAAAAAAAAATATAAAAAATACAAGAAGAGAAAAAGAGAGGAAAGAAAGAAAAAGAAAACATTTTGGTTCTGTGAAAAACTCGATAACTACACTTCTGGGATCGTGAAACAGTGCCCCTAAGCTAGTCCAAGTGCATGCAATCCTCAAATCTGAGGGCTAGGTAACCATTTCAACCTTTCTTTTTCATTTCTAGTCTTTTATTTCTTAAAAATTTTATTTTCACAGTAGTTAATTGATTTGCCATTGATAAAACGTAAGTTTGCCTATTGTTGAACCTTTCTGGGTTTGTTCTAATCACTTTGGATAAAAAAGAAACGTAAAAAAGAGTAGTTTGAAAGGTAGTTGCGGACCAGAGCAGTCGCGTCACGCAACTACTACCTGCGTGACGCGGCTGTTCATGTCCAAAAGCCTTTGATTCGGACTGGACCACCTGCGTGACGCAATTGTTTATATACTCAGTATGTATTTTTATTCTTATATTTATATTTAACGTGATATCTTGAATAAATAATCAATAAACCTGAGGATTTGGAATAAGTCGCAAACAGTTCCGTCACGTAGGAAGGAGTTCCGTCACGCAACTGTTCTTCATAGAACACCCGCGTGACGCGACTGTTCTAAGTTCCAGCACGGATGATAGAGTTCCATCACGCAACTGTTCTTCATAGAACACCCGCGTGACGCGACTGTTCTAAGTTCCAGCACGAATGATAGAGTTCCGTCACGCGGCTGTTCTTCATAGAACAGCTGCGTGACGCAACTTCTACAAGTTCCAGAATAAAAGACAAGAGTTGCGCCACGCGACTGTCTCCCAGTTTCAGTTTATTTTTGTTATTTTGTCTTAATTTTATTTCATTAAGTAAATTTTAATCTCAATCCAGAAAAGGATCAATAATGGGCAAATTGAGACTTAATCAAGCCTAATCAATTAATTATTGGTGATTATGAGATTTTCTTTGTTTAGGATTTATTTCTTATCGTTCATTATTGGTGCTATTATTAAACTCGGTTTGTGGCCCGCCTTTAACCATAAGGCAAGAGCGGGTCTTTTAATTTTATTTGATATGTATGGTGGATGAATGATGGATGTGATGTTTCATTTATGAATGGATGAACTTATTTGGGACGATTAAATAATTTTCTATATAGGAACTCGGTTCGAGTTGTTCGGGTTGGGTTTAAATAATTGGCTTTTTCTAAAATTAAATCAAATAGAAATCGTAGGTTAAAAGAGGCCAGTTTTCCCAGCGTCGACTTCCAACGGGCCGACGTACCTAATTCCCTTACCTAGAATCGTACTTGGTATGCGTGACCAGTTTTCTTAAATAATTCAGCCTTAAATAAAATGGGTTAAATGGAGTCATTTTTTTAAAAATAAAAATTGAAAACGGTCCCATTGCCGAAATAATGGGTGGCGACTAAAATGATTTATAAGACCGATCTATCGGCATCGTGTATCCAAAAAGGGTTTTGTCACCTTTTCTTAAAATAAACACGCAATTAATTATAGACTTGAAAGGAGTTAAAGGGGAAAACAGTTTGGCGACTCCGCTGGGGATTTTGCACCCACTAATCCCCGGTTGTTTTTAATAAACAATTTAGTAGTTGCAATTAGGAATTGACTCTAAAAGCCTACCTTTCTAAATAAAATTGGTTAGAAAAGCCGATGGAAAATTATTAATCGTCCGTATGTGTTTAACTGCTTTCTTTTTCCTTTCATAGGATTTTTGCATTCATTCGCATTTCTCTCTTCTCACCTCATTCTACCCATACTACCCTTCGGTACTGGTGTTAAGTTTGACGGTGGATCTAGCCTAAACCATGCGATTTAGGTGCATCCATCAGAGAATTAACATTACTACCAACCGCAAGCCTAGTACCTGAAAGGTGCGTCAAAAGGAGTAGGCCCAACAAAGCCCGAATCCTGTTTGCGGAACCCAGACTTTGTTAAGCCCAATAAGACCAAAGCCAATGCATATAGTTAAAAGCCTTAGTTACTTCCTCTAAAGTGCACCTGATTCTGTTTACTGTTGTTATACCGCATTCATTTTCGAGAGTTAATATCGTCAATCTCAAAACCCCCTGTTGGTTGTCGAGATTAGACCAATTCCTAGGAAACAGATGTCGGAATTTTATACCAACGGAACTCGTGTGTGGGAGAAATAAGGTTGGAAGGCATGCATTTCCCAACTCCCGTTCCCCTGTTTGATATAAACTGTACATATGTTGTGGCATTCATGCACCATGTAACATTTTTCTTTTCAGCCATACATTAATAAGAGCTAATGTTCGGCATGGACGTTTGACCTTGGTTTTGAGACTGGATTTCAAATTCGTTTCGAATAATACTATGCAATCACTTATTGTGAATCGATACCCGAAAGAAAAGGGAGGTATAAGGGGGTTGCGATTCCTTTGTATCTTTACATTTCTCGCATTATCTGAAAATAAGTGAGAGATTAGAAAATTTGTAACCAAATAAAATGAAAATACCTAATAAAAAAATAATAAGATAAAATCCCGCTCGGAAATTCTTTTATTCCGAGGCAAAAGTTAGGGATTTGAGAGAAAATAGTCGATCGTAAATCCAAAAGGAACGGTCGACGACAGATAATGCCCGAAATGTTTAAATACAAAATAAGTTATTGTTATATTATTCATACCGAATTTTTGGTCCAGTCGTCGAAATCGAGATCTTATTTCCATGCTGGCTTTAGTACATTAGAAATGCATTTCTCATCCTGTGTGCTTTCATTTTTGCATGCATACATGCAGGACCCTTTTTAACTCATAAATTTTTTGCCAGAATTTATCCTTCCCGGGAACTGCTTCGAGAGTTTGGCATCGACATCCTGGTCAGCGTCTACTCAGAACATCCCCAATCCCCGAGTATGTTCCGGTCAGTTCAGTGAGCTATTCAAGTTCATCAGATTCAGAGCCCGACTCAGATTCAGTAGAAATGGCAGATGATATAGGGGGTGAGCCCGGATTTTCACAAGCTCAGATAAGGACCATCGCTCAGATCGTGGCCGCAGCTCTCGCCCAAGATAGGGTCCAAAACCAAACTACTCCCCCTTCTAGCAGCCAACCTGTGGTGGAAAACTCTGGAGCCTGTTTCGGATAATCAGACCTCCATGGGAAATACTACCCCTGTCGAGAATGATGTGCTCAAACAACTTGCCGAGCTGAAGGAAAGATTTGATAAAATGGCTGCAATGAAGGAAAAAGACCCAGCCACCAACTTTCACATAACTGAATATGTTTTACACCCGAGCAGTTCTGCCTCATTCAAGACTTTCAAACATACCCTATTTGAAGGAGATAATGATCCTCGTTCTCACCTGTCCGAATTTCTTCGAGTCTCTCAGATGAACTGGTACAACGAGGAAGATGTTTTGCGAGCATTTCCGCAAACATTGCACAAAGACTACTGGAGATGGTATGATGGTCTAGATGAGGAGGTTCAGAAGAATTGGATCAAGTTGCAGACCGCTTTCCTTAGGCACTTCAAGACCGACGAGAGTGATGAGTTCGGCTTGCGCGACTTGGAAAGCTTAAGACAGGGGAAGGATGAAAGCTTTTCTGATTACTATTAGGAGGTGGAGAACGAAGCTGTATAGAGTTCAGATAAGTGATAAGTGTTAATTTTATAGTGTTTTTAATATAGTTTTTATTAGAATTTTAGTACGTTTTTATTACTTTAATTTGATTTTAAATCACTTTTAGTATAATTGTGTTCAAAAGCTTCCTTAATCTTTAATCCGCTTGGTCTAAGAGAAAATTGTAGGAATTTGGCGCAGAGAAGGACTTTATAATACAAGGCACTTAGCTTCCAGCACGCCCAGGCCGTGCTAAAAGGCACAACCGTGCTAGAAGCCAAGGAAACCAAAGGAGAGACAGAAGAGAGCACGGCCAGGGTGTGTCAAAAGGCACGGCCGTGCTACAATGGGACCAGGGCGTGTCAAGCATAGCACGCCCATGGCAACTCTAGGCAGACTTCCAGAGAAAAGTACGCCCTGCCTGTGCTTTGTAGCACGCCCGTGTCTCAGTGCTTCACTAGACCGTGCTGCCTAGCACGCCCCGTGCTTCACTAGCCAGACTTCCAGACTAAAGCACACCCAGCCCGTGCCATGAAGCACGCCCGTGCTGCGCAAGCATCAAATAATTGTGCCAAGATTCAAGGAAGCCATCAACATAGTTGTGATACAGTTTTTATTCTAAACTCTTCATCTTGTTTCTTTCTTTATTATTGTCTTTAAACATGATGCATGATCCAAGTATGATTGAGTTTAATTTAATTACTATGTCTAGCTAAACTCTTATACTAGGGATTTGATGTAATTTAATTCGATTCCAGTTTATAATATTAGATTTATTTTTCTTTGTTCTTGTTATAACTTATTATTGTGCTTAAGGCTTCCAGGCAGAAAATTTCCCCTCGATTGAATTATTTCAATAATCACATTCGAGAGAAGGGTTATTGATATGAAAAAGATAATAATTTACTTGAGAATAATAACTTGATGCGGAAGCTATATGGTTTGACTCAAGGGGGGTTTTCATAAGTTAATAAATTATTAAGTTGTGAACTCACAAAACAACCATAAAACCTAATGATCTGATTTATGTTTAATTTCACTATTAAAGATAGGTAATTAAACTGGATTAGAATAGCTAACAATAAATCGGGAGAGCTTGTTAGTAACTTTAGGGTTGTTTCTCCTACTTGAACAATTAAAGTTGATTAATGAACTAATAAGATAAGCTGGATAGAATTAAGTGAAATCAAATTCCCTAGTAGCTTAATCCTCTGATTTCTTTTCACCTGAATTTTGTGTTTGATCTCTTCTGTTTTTAGTTTAAATTTTATTTACTTTACAGCGAATCTCTCTTATCATCGTCTAAATAATAATAGGTTAACATAATTTTGGTAATTGATAAACAATCCCTGTGGATACGATACTCTCTTACTCTATATTACTTGTTGCGATTTCGTACACTTGCGAAAAAACGCTGTCAAGTTTTTGGCGCCATTGCCGGGGATTGGCGTATCAATATCAATACGAATTACCCTATTGTTAATTTAGACATTCTTTTATTTAATTTTCTTTTAAGTACTGTTCCAGGTTGTTTTATGCAAAGAAGATCAAGGAAGACTGAACCTCTAATCTTTGATCCGGAAATTGAACGAACTCTTCGAAGGCTTAACGCTGCAAGAAAAACACAAGAAATAAAACTCGAACAACAAGCAGACATGGCCAACGAAAACGAGAACGAAAACATAGTCGGGCCACCACTTCAACATCCGGTCCGTACCTTAAGGGATTACACAACACCTAATTTGAATGGAACAACCTCAAGTATTACTAGACCTAGGGTAGAAGCTAATAACATTGAGATTAAACCCGCAATTATCCAAATGCTCTCTACCTCGATCCAATATGGGGGTTTACCTAGTGAAGATCCTAATGCTCACATCACCAATTTTCTGGAAATTTGTGACACTTTCAAACAAAATGGTGTTTCTGAAGATGCAATCAAATTAAGACTTTTCCCATTCACTCTTAGGGATAAAGCTAGATCATGGTTACAATCGTGTCCTGCTGGAAGTTTTACAACATGGGATGAATTAGCTCAAAAATTTCTATCTAAATTCTTTCCATCCTCAAAAACCACCAAGTTGCGTAATGAGATAATGACATTTGCTCATCATGATCAAGAGAGCTTGTATGAAGCTTGGGAAAGATTCAAGGACTTGTTAAGAAAGTGCCCACATCACAGCTTGCCCAAGTGGTTACAGGTACAAACCTTCTATAATGCATTATCTCCTAACATCAAAATCACTTTAGATACAGCTGCAGGTGGATCCTTTGAAAAGAAAGGAATTGATGAAGCATATGAGTTGATAGAGGAGATGGCAAGCAACAGCCACTACCAAAACAATACCGAAAGAAGAAGAACCGCAGGAGTCTATGAAATAGACGCCATTACAGCACTTAATGCCAAGGTAGATAACATGGTAAGGAAATTGGATATGTTAACTACTAATCCTGTAAATTCTGTTATGCAAGTGTGTGATAGGTGCAATGGACAACATGGAATTGGAGAATGCATTATGGACTCCTTAAATCCACAAACTTTGGAGCAAGTGAACTATGTGATGAATCAAAGAAGAAAGAATTACCCTTATTCAAATTCATATGATAACAGGTTAAGGAATCATCCTAATCTATCTTATGGTAATCCTAACAATGCCTTGAATGCACCACCAGGGTTCCACCTTCCAGAAAAGAAATCTCATGATGACCTCCTCACTTCTCTTTCCAAATCACACATGGAATTCATGAATGAAACCAGGGAAAACCATAAAATCCAGTAGGCTGCAATAAGAAATTTGGAGATTCAACTAGGGCAATTTGCAAACATGATGGCATCTCGAGCTCAAGGTACGTTACCTAGTAATACTGAAAAGAATCCAAAAGAACAAGTGCAGGCTATCACCTTGAGGAGTGGCAAACAATTAGAAGAACCAACAAGGAAAGAAAAGGAAGAAAAGGAACAATCAAA
The DNA here is from genome assembly GCF_041381405.1 of Jatropha curcas. Lineage (NCBI taxonomy): Eukaryota > Viridiplantae > Streptophyta > Magnoliopsida > Malpighiales > Euphorbiaceae > Jatropha > Jatropha curcas. The sequence continues at coordinate 20,283,775 of NC_143158.1, read as the reverse complement.
AGTGCCTATCATTGACTTAGAGGAAAAAGAAAAGGTAAAACCCTATGTTCCCCCTGTTCCCTTTCCACAAAGATTAAAGAAAGCACAAGATGACAAGAGCTTCCTCAAATTTCTGGATGTGTTTAAGAAGCTTCCAATCAATATTCCTTTTGCTAAACCTCTTGCTCAAATGCCTAGCTATGCTAAATTCCTAAAAGATATCCTGAGCAAGAAACGAAAAATTGATGATCAAGAAACGGTAATGTTAACCTAGGAGTGCAGTGCAATTATCCAAAACAAACTGCCTCCAAAGTTAAAAGATCCAGGAAGTTTTTCTATCCCTTGTAACATTGGTAATCTTGACTTTGAAAAGGCTTTGGCAGATTTAGGTGCTAGCATTAATCTTATGTCCTATGAAGTTTTTAAGATGTTAGGTATGGGAGAGCTCAAACCAACAAGGATGTCTTTGCAATTAGCAGATCGTTCAATTAAATATCCTAGAGGAATTGTAGAAGACGTGCTTGTAAAGGTAGGTACATTTATCTTTCCTGTTGATTTTGTTATTCTTGACATTGATGAAGACAGGGAAGGATCTCTAATTCTGGGAAGGCCCTTTCTTGCAACTGCAAGAGCATTAATTGATGTCTATGAAGGTAAGTTGACTCTAAGAGTTGGACAGGAAGAGATTGTATTTGATGTACTTAAATCTTGTAAACTTCCTATGGATTATGGAGACTGTTTTAGAATTGATGTTGTTGATGAATGTGTGGAGAACACTTTGCATGTCGAAAATAACATTAATGAACCAAGCACCCTGAATGAAAAAGAAAAGGAACTACCTAAGCATGAACTGAAACAACTTCCACCTCATTTAAAACATGCATTCTTAGGTGAAAACCATTCTTTTCCTGTTATTATTTCTTCTCACTTAACGCTTGATCAAGAGGAAAGGTTGTTGCAGGTTCTACGTAGGCACAAGAAAGCATTAGGGTGGTCTATCTCGGATCTACAAGGAATAAGCCCAAGTGTGTGCATGCATAAAATCCTGATGGAAGAAGACTACAAACCTTCAATAGAGCATCAAAGGCGATTGAACCCGAACATGAAGGAGGCAGTCAAGGCTGAAATTATTAAACTCTTAGATGCTGGCATCATTTATCCAATTTCAGACAGTAATTGGGTAAGTCCTGTCCAAGTTGTTCCAAAGAAGGGAGGTATGACTGTTATTTCTAATGAAAACAATGAATTAATCCCCACAAGAACAGTCACAGGTTGGCGTGTGTGTATAGATTACAGAAAACTAAATAAAGCAACACGCAAAGATCACTTTCCCCTTCCCTTTATTGATCAAATGCTTGAAAGGCTTGCAGGTTATCCTTTTTATTGTTTCTTAGATGGCTATTCAGGATACTTCCAAATACCTATAGCCCCTGAAGACCAAGAGAAAACTACTTTCACTTGTCCTTATGGCACTTTTGCCTATAGGAGAATGCCTTTTGGGCTATGCAATGCCCCTGCAACCTTTCAAAGGTGCATGATGTCCATCTTTTCAGATATGGTGGAGAAATTTATTGAGATATTCATGGATGACTTTTCTGTGTTTGGTTCTTCCTTCGATGCATGCCTTCATAATTTATCTTTAGTAATGCAGCGATGTGAAGATACTAACCTTGTGTTAAATTGGGAAAAATGTCACTTCATGGTTAGTGAAGGTATTGTCTTAGGGCATAAAATCTCTCAAAAAGGGATTGAAGTAGACAAGGCAAAAATTGAGGTAATTGAAAAACTACCTCCTCCTAACACAGTGAAAGGTATAAGAAGTTTTCTTGGGCATGCAGGATTTTACAGGAGATTCATAAAGGATTTCTCAAAAATCACTAAACCTCTTTGCAATCTATTAGTTAAAGATGTTCCTTTTGATTTTGACAAAGAGTGTTTAGATGCTTTTAACAGGTTAAAGAAGGAGTTAATCTCAGCCCCGATCATCACTACATCAGATTGGACTTTACCCTTTGAACTCATGTGTGATGCTAGTGATCATGCTGTAGGAGCTGTTCTTGGACAAATAAAAGACAAAAAGTTGCATGTTATTTATTATGCAAGTCGCACATTGAATGATGCGCAATTAAACTATGCAATTACGGAAAAAGAATTGTTGGCTATTGTTTTTGCTTTTGACAAATTCAGGGCATATCTAATTGGAGCTAAAACAATAGTCTACACAGATCACTCCGCCATCAAATACTTGCTAGAAAAGAAAGATGCAAAGCCGAGACTCATTCGTTGGGTACTTTTATTGCAAGAATTTGACCTAGAAATTCGCGACAAAAAGGGGACCGAGAACCTCGTCGCTGACCATCTTTCCAGGCTTGAATTGGGGGAAGAAGATACAAGCGAGCTACAAATCAATGAAAGCTTTCCCCATGAACAACTTCTTCTAGTAGCAAATACTCAAACACCCTGGTACGCTGACATAGTTAATTATCTTGTTTGCAAAATTCCTCCTCCCAATTTTTCTTACCAACAAAGGAAAAAATTTTTTCATGATATCAAATTCTACTATTGGGAGGAGCCATTTTTGTTCAAGTATTGCAGTGATCAGCTTTTCAGAAGATGTATACCGGAAACTGAAATAGAAAGTGTCCTTAAATTCTGCCATTCAATGGAATGTGGAGGTCACTTTGGAGCAAGCAAAACAGCTGCGCGTATATTAGAAAGTGGTTTGTATTGGCCTAATCTCTTTAAAGATGCTTATAATTATGTTCGTCTATGTGATCGTTGTCAAAAGTTAGGTAACATTTCGAAAAGACACGAGATGCCCCTAAATAGTATCCTTGAAGTCGAAATCTTCGACGTATGGGGTCTGGACTTCATGGGACCTTTTCTACCATCGTATTCAAATCAATACATTCTAGTGGCGGTGGATTATGTGTCAAAATGGGCAGAGGCTGTTGCTCTTCCAAATAACGATGCCAAAAGTGTGATGAGCTTCATCAAGAAAAACATTTTTACAAGGCATGGCACTCCTAGAGCAATAATCACGGACGGAGGTAAGCATTTTTGCAATAAATATTTAGATTCCCTTCTTGCAAAATATGGTGTCACTCATCGTGTAGGTACTCCATATCATCCTCAAACAAGTGGACAAGTAGAGGTCACTAACAGAGAAATCAAAAAGATCCTCGAAACCACTGTTGGACAATCACGAAAGGATTGGTCCAAAAAGCTAGACGATGCTCTATGGGCCTACAAAACGGCATTCAAAATGCCTATAGGTATGTCTCCATATCGCATGGTGTATGGTAAGGCTTGTCATCTTCCTGTAGAGTTAGAACATAAGGCGTTTTGGGCCATTCAATTTCTTAACTTTAATGCCAAAGAAGTGGGACGAAAGCGCTTGTTACAGCTAAACATGATGGATGAACTGCGCCTCCATGCTTATGAAAGTGCTAAAATATACAAAGATCGCACTAAACAATGGCACGATAAGCGCATTATCATGAGGGATCTAAAGGTAGGCCAGCAGGTGTTGCTCTATAACTCTAGGCTCCGGTTATTCCCTGGTAAGTTGCGCTCTAGATGGTCTGGACCATTCACAATCAAGGAAATCTTTCCTCATGGCGCGATTGAAATAGTGGATGGTATGTCAAATCGAAGTTTCAAGGTAAATGCTCAACGTTTGAGAAGCTATCATAATGAAAACTTTGAACCAATCAACAGTACAATTGGTCTTGCTTAGCCTAAACTAGGGTAAGTGCGTCGAACTTAACGACGTTAAACAAAAGTGCTTGTGGGAGACAACCCATCTAATTTTCTTACTAAATTTTCATTCCATTCATTTGATTTTATTTTCTGTTTTAATTGTCAAATTCCCAAATTTTATCCATGAGTGTTCTTTTGTTTTAGTTAGAATTTTTGTAGGAAAAGGTGGAAATCCAGAATAGAGCACGCCCTGGCCGTGCTATATAGCACGCCCGTGCCATGAGAAGAGAAGCCAGCACGCCCCGGCGTGCCCCGAAGCACGCCCGTGCATTTTTCCAGGGTGCTGACACTTGAAGGTCAGAGAAGAGCACGCCCCAGGCGTGCCCATCAGCACGCCCGTGCCATAGAAAAAGGGACAAACACATTTGAAGGTCAGAGAAGAGCACGCCCTCGCCGTGCTCAGTAGCACGCCCGTGCTACTAAAAAAGGACAAGACCACTTGAGAGGCAGGGACAAGCACGCCCAAGTGTGAATACCTAAATTTTGAGCCTCAAAAAGCCCGTTTTCCCGGCCGCGGCGGTGGCGGCCGCCTTTAAAGGCGGCGGTAGCCATTCACAGCGGCTGCAGTCGCCTGTGAATACCCATTTATTTTGAGGCTCGAAGAGCCATTTTTCCGGACTGCAAACAGTCCGGTTGGACTGGAGGTCATTCAAAAAGTTCACCGGAATTGTGCCAATATGATATTTGAAATGTCCGGAAAATTACGAGGATCACGGAACTAGTCTCGGAATATTTTTTGGAAGTCCGGAACTCCCGGAAAAGTCCGGAACGAAAAAAAAGACACGCATGGCCGCCCGCGGGGGTGGGCATGCCCACCCTCAAGGACGGGCGCGCCCGCCCAGCATGGGCGGGCACGCCCGCCCAACCTGGGCGGACATGCCCGCCCAGTATGGGCGGGCGCGCCAGCCCAGCATGGGCGGGCACGCCCACCCAAACCAGGCGGGCACGCCCGCCCGGCACAGGCGAGCACGCCCACCCAAACCAGGCGGGCACGCCCGCCCAAACCAGGCGGGCACGCCCGCCCAAACCAGGCGGGCACGCCCGCCCGGCCCAGGCGGGCACGCCCGCTCTCTTAGGCGGGCACACCCGCCCTCAAGGGCGGGCAGGCGCGCCCGGGGTGCGTTTTTTTCCTATAAATAGTGGCCCCGGCACTCAGTCTGTGTTGACGGACGCTCCTTCTCCCTACGCTCTTTGCGATTCTTTACTGCTTTCTTGCATTTTTTAATTTTAGTTTTATTTTATTGTTGTGATACTTGGTCACTTAAAATTAAATTAAAATTAATTCCCTTAACGAGGAGCTTAACCTGGAGTTAAGAAGCGGTCGACGATTAAATCAGGTAGGTAAGTCAAACTTTACCTATTTAATTTTAGCACTTCATGCATGCTTCTTTTCTACTCCTAAAAATTCTACAACTGCATAAATGCATTCATACCATCATATAGGCAAGTAAATTGCCTCAATTAAAGTATGATTAAGCTAAATGCTCGGTTAATTAATAATCGTGGTATTAAAGCCTAAATCCGACAATATTGGCTTAAAATATCTAGTCTATCAATGGCTATGGTATGATTGCCTTTATTTCGAACAATTTTCGGCTTAAGTCCAGTTCATCAATAATTGTGACTAAGTAGCCTAAATTATTCACGTTCTTTTGGCATTAAATTGCCTACATTGCAGTTTGATTAATTACTTTTGGTAAACAAATTGCCAATAAGTAAGATCAGTTATTTTTTAGCAATAAAACGCTTAAATCAAAGTTTTGGCAAAATGCCTTAAAACTAAATCAATCTTTTTGGCTTTAAAGCCTTAAATCATTCAATTTTGGCGACAGTCGCCTAAATAAATCATCAATCAATTTTGGCAACATCTTGCCTAAATCGACACTTTTTGCTAAAAGCTTTCAAATCAACACATTTTGGCTAAAAGCCTTTAAAATCAATTTTTCGGCAATTAAGTTGCCTAAATCACAAAATGTTTTGGCTAAAAGCCTTAATTCATTTTTTGGCAAACAAATAAGTCCAATCAACATTTTTCTGGCATACAAATAAGTCCAATCAACACTTTTTGGCAAAATGCCTAAAACAATCAATTCTTTGGCACAATGCCTAAACAAAATGCACAAAGCATACACACGCTCATGCATAAAGCATCCCCATTCAAAGCCCTCTAAAAGAGGCCTATCGAACTACGTTGACTTTGATCTTCCATTCAAACGGAAGTACGTAGGCACGTTTGGGATTTAACCCCGAGCGGCAAGTCGAAATCACCTTAAACACATCATTCACCTTGTAAAGCATTCATTCATGGTTAGTTCATCAGCATGACATAGTCTCGGGATCCATCTCGGGTTCGTAGACCATGCCTTAAACATTGGGTTAATTAATCTAGTAATTAGGTTAATTAAAATTGAAGTCACTTAGGGTTTTTCCTAGTTTACCCTAAAATAATTAAACAAGGTGGCGACTCACACACATCACGTGCATTTCTTCTTTAGTCACATGCATCTCACGCATTTGATATTTGGGGAGGGGTTCACAGTTTGGCGACTCTACTGGGGACTTTATGTAATCTTTTTGCATAATAGTGGACTACAATTGTTGAATAAACTAACCTGCCCTTCTTTAGGGCATTACTTTACTATGCTTTGTTTTGCAGGGTACCTTGACATAAATCGAGTGTTCTTTCTTTAAGAATACTCGATGAGAGGAAATTTGAACTTAAGTGACAAATTTGATTAAGACATTTAAATTTGTTGATCTATTTGCACGATTGAGAATCTTTTTCTCCATTGCATAAAAAAAATGAATTTCAAATGAATTTCTTCTCTCTCTGTTCAAACTTCTGAGTCTGGATAGCAAGTAGCGCTGATCGGCAGGTCTCTTTGATTATGTCGACGGACAGCCAAAGCGTCCTCCCTGTTACCGCAAACCGCCCCTAATCCTTTTGGGGGTGGCCTATGGGTGTGCGTACCGTTGGACCCGCGTGAAACTCTTTGTTTCACATGTGGTTAGGTATATCCATACTCAAGGTTCAAGGGTCCCTTATAAACCGATTCTCTATTTGAGTCATAGCCTATAGAACCTACCCTTTAGGACTGTATGCACCCAATGATGTGAATCATATTCATTAAATGGTTTATGGCGTGTTGTTATGCGCATTCACGACATATCATAGGCATGGGATAAACACAAAGAGAGCAGAAAAACACCCTTTTACTTTCAGTCATGCACAGTTGGACAAAGAGTCAATCTACCTCATATCAGTTACCTGATACACCAACCACTGTACCTAATCCAGCTGCCCTTATCCTTACAGGTGCCCACAATCCGAGTGCCTACCCAAGTGCCAATCACACCTACAGTACTATCACCAGCTTCACCAGCTTCACCAGCTACACCAGCTTCACCCACAACTTCAACAACTTTACCTGCACCAATGGCATCGATTGCTGATATCCAAACCCTCATTGAACAACTCGAGGCCAGAATGGAGGCCAGAATGGAGGCCAGAATGAATGAGGCATTGGCCGCCCAAAGGATTGCCCTGATAGCTGAATTGGGTAATGGTAATGGTAATGGAAATGGGGCTTCGGCCGGGGGAAGTGGACCTGCTACCTCCGATCAGGGTCCTGCTGCTGAGCCAACAAACCCTACCCTGAACCTGGGCGACGTGCCTTCCAAAACTGCTTCTGAGCTGGAAGCTCAGAAAACGAGAGAAAAACTGGAAACCACCAAACAGAAAAACAATGAACCCTTTCCCTCGTTCCTTACGAGGAAAAGGGCCAAGGTGGCCCAAATGATCAACCGGCCTTCTGAGCAAGAACAGGTGAACATAATAATCAAGAGCCTACCGCCTGTTTACCAACAACAATTACAAGCCCAGTACCTACCAACATTCCAGTCGCTCATTGCCGCTGCTACGAAGGTAGAGGATTTACTTCAGATGGGGCAGCTGAAAGAAGACTCGGGGACCTCAAAATATAAAAAACATAGCCAATCTAGCAAAGTCCATGAAGTGGCAAGCGTCACCCACACGAATCCTTTACATGTGGGAAATATGAGAAATGGCAGTCAATCGAGAAGGACATATACTGATCTCGGGATGCCAATCCTTTCGGTATTCTGAGAGGCTGTCAAGGCAAACTACATCAAGCCTTTGGAAGCCAGGCCACCAAACCCATTACGAAGGAACTACAGAGCTGATGAATACTGTGAGTACCATCAGGGTAACGGGCACAAGACTGAAGCGTGCTGGACGCTTAAGAACCGCATCCAAGACCTGGTAGACGACGGTTCAATCATCCCAAGAAGTAAGCCCAACGTTAGCACCAACCCCTTACCAAATCACGGGGTAAATGCTATTATGGCTGATCAGGAACTGATCGATCCTTTCGAACTGTTCCTAGAAATGAATGACATCCGTATCCTGGACCTAAAAGGTTTATCTGAAGAGCCCGAAACGGTAACTGAACTAGAAGTGGAAGACTTCATGCAGCCTAGTCTCTTTGATGAGGTTGCAGTCATTACAGGAAATGATGGGAATCAAGACCTGCACAACCTGATCAAGCCGAACGAAGGGCCTCTCACCAACTGGTACGCCGAGGAGGAGCACACTGCTGATAAACCCCCTCCCGAGTCAAACCTAGCACCAGAGTCTGTAATCATGTCCTGTACTGAGTCTGAGTCTGATCCCAAGTCTGAAACCGAGTCAGAGTCCAGTTCCAGTTCTGTGTCGGATCTAGAAGATCCAGATTTCAAACTTGATGTAACTTTTGAAGACGATTCTGTCATAATTAATAAAGGCCTGCAAATTCTTGATTACCCTGCGTGTCTATCTTCCCAAGCATTTCCAAGCAAAAACAATCAAATAAATGAAATAAAAAATGAAAAGGAAAAAATAATAATTGGCAAAGAAGAAAACGAACATACATACATTGCATCTGATTGCATGAACAGGGAACAGGTCAGTGAATGTTTGAAGAAATTTGCTGATTGCTTCGTGTGGAAAGCAAGTGACATCACCGGAATTGACCCAGCAATAGTGGTGCACAAGATTCCAGTATATCCAGAGGCTAAGCCAGTAAAACAGAAGCTAAGAAGGCTGAAAACAGAATGGTCCTTGAAAATCAAGGAGGAAGTTGCCAAGCAGCTGGAGAACAAGTTCATAGAGCCCATTGCTTACCCGACATGGTTAGCAAACATTGTGCCGATTCCTAAGAAGGATGGAAAAGTCAGAATGTGTGTGGATTATCGGGATTTGAATAAAGCATGTCCGAAGGACGACTTCCCCCTGCCGCACATTGACTTGTTGGTGGACCGAATGGCTGGACACAAGATGGTCTCCTTGACTGATCTCGCTGTCGGGTACAATCAAATAATGATGCATTTGCCAGACAAAGAGAAAACGGCATTCATCACAGAGTGGGGAACCTACTGCTATAGGGTCATGCCCTTCGGGCTCAAAAATGCCGGGGCAACCTATCAGAGAATGGCGACGACCATCTTCCATGACATGATTCACAAAGAAGTAGAAGTGTATGTGGACGACATGGTTGTCAAATCAGAAACAACTGAAGAACATACAATAGCACTTGAGTTAGGCTTCGAAAGTATAATTTAAAGCTCAATCCGGTAAAATGTCTGTTTGGAGCTACATCCGGAGTATTTCTGGGGCACATGGTTAATCGGAAGGGCATAGAGATTGATCCTTTCGAAAGCTAGAGCTATTCTGGAAATGCCAGCACCAAGGACCGAAAAAGAAGTCCGAGGTTTCCTAGGAAGGCTACAGTACATCAGCCGGTTCATCAATCAGTTGGCCGATACTTGTGGTCCGATTTTCAAACTACTTAGGAAAGGAGCAGCGGTCAAATGGAATGAGGATTGTCAGGCAGCTTTCGACCAAGTCAAGCAATACCTGTTATCCCCGCCAGTCTTACAACCACCAAGGCTAGGAAAGCCTTTGCTACTGTACCTGTCTGTAACAGAAGAAGCAATGGGGGCCATATTAGCTCAACAAGCAGAAGATACAAGGATAGAAAATGCCGTGTATTACCTCAATAAGAGGATGCTGGAATATGAGTTGAAATACAACAAGATAGAGAAGTTGTGTCTGGCTCTAGTCTGGGCCTGTACCAAGCTGCAACACTACCTCTCGTCTTACACTACACACGTAATCTCTGAATCGAACCCCTTGAAATTCCTTATGGAAAGGCCGGTTCTTGACTGTAAGATGGCAAAGTGGGTGTCAGTGCTCGCAGCCTACGATTTAAAATTTGTACAACGGAAGGCAGTGAAAGGCGGAGCCTTGGATGATCAATTAGCAGAATTGCCGGTCGAAGACCAAATGCCGGAAGTAGAATTTCCTGATGAAGACTTGTTGAGCTTGGAAGGTGAGGTCTGGGAGATGTACTTCGATGGAGCTTCAAACTACCATGGAAACGGGATTGGAGTCGTATTCAAAACTCCTTGTGGAGAATACGTCCCAATCGCAGTCAAACTAGATTTCGACTGTACCAACAACGAAGCCGAGTATGAAGCTTGCATCAAGGGGTTAGAAGCGACCCTAGAAAAAGAAATAAAAATCCTTAGGGTTTTCGGAGATTCCAACCTGATAGTCTCTCAAGCTCTAAGGAAATGGAAAATCAAGGAAGAGCGGTTGGTTCCTTACCTACAGCGCTTGGATGAATTGGCTCAGCAGTTTGAGGAACTATCTTTTCACTACCTGCCGCGCGCCAAAAATCAGTTTGCTGACGCCTTGGCCACTTTGGCCTCCATGGTTAATATAGGGGAGGACCGAGTCATTCGACCTCTGACAGTTCGGCTACAGAAACAGCCAGCACATGTCATGCAACTAGTCGATGACAAACCGTGGTTTTGGGATATACAGAATTATCTTCAGAATGAAGCCTACCCGGAGGGGTCTAACAAGACTGATCAACGGACATTGAGACAGTTAGCATCTGGATATTTCCTTACTGAGGGAATTCTGTATAAAAGAAGTTGGAATGGCATGCACCTAAGGTGCGTTGATGAGGGAGAAGCTCAAGCCATCATGGATTCCTTACATAATGGGGAGTCCGGTCCACACATGCACGGGATAGCCTTGGCTCGAAAAATTATGAACCTGGGTTATTACTGGTCGACAATGAATGCAGATTGCGTGAGGCACACGCAGAAGTGCCATGAGTGTCAGATTTTTGCTAAGCTGCAAAGACAGCCTCCGGTCAATTTGAATCCCATCGCTTCACCATGGCCTTTCGCAACTTGGGGCATAGACGTGATCGGAAAGATCCATCCAAAGGCTTCCAATGGCCATCAATTCATCCTGGTTGCTGTTGATTATTTCACTAAGTGGATTGAGGCAGCCTCCTATTCAGTCTTGAACGCCAAGAAAGTAGCACAGTTCGTTCGTACCAACATCCTTTGTCGGTATGGAACACCATTCGAGATCATCACGGATAACGGATCTCACTTTCAAAGTGAATTTTCGGAGCCTACTGAAGCAAAAGAAGATTCAGCATCACAAGTCTTCACCCTACCGCCCACAGACGAATGGGGCCGTATGAAGCTGCAAACAAGGCTATAAAGGTCATTTTAGCAGAAGACAGTTCAAAAGCATAGAGCTTGGCACGAACAATTGCCAAATGCCTTAGTGGGGATACAGGACTTCAATCAGGACACCTACTGGGGCAACCCCGTATTCTTTAGTATATGGCATGGAAGCAGTGTTGCCTATTGAGCTGGAAGTTCGGTCGGCAAGAATTATCCAGGAAAGCCAGATCAGCGAAGCAGATTGGGCCGAGAATTATCATTCGCAACTCTTGGGTATGGATGAAAAGCGATTGCGAGCAATCCACCAAACTCAAGTGTATCAAAGAAGAATGGCGCGGCATTTCAATAAGAAGGTCAAAGACCGGAAGTTGGAAGAGGGTTGTTTGGTTTTGAAAGGAAATTAGACAGCTAATCGTAGACCCACGTGGGAAGTTTCGTCCTCATTGGGCTGGACCCTATGTGTTAAAGAAAATTTTGTCAGGCGGAGCCGTTATTTTGACTGATTTGGATGGCTTGGAATTTGCTAATCCATGTAATTTAGATCAGTTAAAAAGATATTTTGTGTGATTGTAATGTAAGATGAACTACATTAGACCTGATTCTCTTTGGAAAAAAGAAATTATATATCAGAGATATGTAGGCAGCCCTCTTTGGGCGCGGTCTAAGCATTTCATAATTTCATTCTTCTTTGCCAAATAAAAAAAATAAAAAAAAAAGAAAAAAAACCCGCTAAGTCGAAAACCCATAAAAAGGCGGCTTAGGCAAAAGTCGGGGCCCGTTAAGCTGAAAACCCAAAAAGGGCGGCTTAGACAAAAATGGGTAAGCTCGCTAAGTTGAAAACCCGAAAAGGGCAGCTTAGGCAAAAATTAGAGCTTGAAAGAAATAAAATTGGAAAATGCTTGGAAAGATAAATAATTTTCTCAATTCAAGCTAAAAAGTCGAATCTCATTCCAAATAGCAGTTCAAATCAAGCAGAAAAGAAAGTGTAAAGCATACATTCAAAGATAAATCCAAAGTCCCAAACGAAAGGCAAAACAAGAAAAAGATCACAAAAGTTCATATGAGTCTAGGTATCCTGTCGCCTCCGCGGAGCGGCATCCTCTGAGTCTTCTACTGAACTCTGCCCAGCCTTGCCTGTCCGAGGGGCCAGCACAATCTCCTCACCTGTCCCAAACTCCTCTTCAACATCAGCCTGAACCCAACCTTCAAGAACACTCAGCAGTGCAGTCCTCCTTGGTCTTTCAATTGGCCAGACAGCGGCAATGAACCAGGCCCGGTACTCGGGAGAAGTCTGAACACTGGTGGGATCGGGTAAAGGTCTCACCATGTGGTGATCTCTAACCCAAGCTTTAAGGACAGCTCGGGTAACACCAGCAGTAATGGCAGCATCGGTCGAAAGAAATATCATCCATAATGGGGACAGTCTGATCTATCCCCATCTGCCTCAAAATGCGCGAAGCGCAGTACCAAGTGCAGTGGGTAAGGCCTAAGAGGTAAACCCGAGAATGGCGGAAGCTGACCTGAATAAAGCGGCTGATATTATACCAAGGGATGAACCACAGTATCTCATTTGGACCTAATTCAACCAGCCACGAAGTCCATGTCTCAATAGAAGGGTGCGAGATCAAGATTTTTCGCATGCGATATTGGGAAGGATTGTAAGGAAGGGAGGTAGGAGCAGCCACCACTTGAAGATGATCCCTCAACCAAACCTGAGTAATAGATCTTTTCTATTACAAAGAAACAAATTAAAAAAGAAGAAGAAGAATGAGGTAGGATAATAGAAAAAATACCTGGAGAATGACGGGGGAAACAGTCCAATCATCGAACCCTAAAGCGGCTCTGTCAAGGCTTCTAATGGTCTCTGCCAGCACGACACCGCCAATACAACCCATATCCTCCATTTGCCAAACCATGGGACAAAGCCGCAAGTCTCCAAAACCTGGGTCCCGGTTGAATAAGAAACCAGCCAATAAGCAAAAAACCAGGGCCCGCATCCTCAGCCTCATCCGGTCAGGGTCGTCCAAGCAAGTTTCTGAAAATTTATCAATCAGGGGCAGCAGAATCGCCTTCTGATCATCCACAATCATAGCCTTAGCCTGTTGCCGGCTAAACCGAAATAAGTTCTCAAATGACTTAACATACCCAACTTTCACCTCGTGCCTAACCAAGGGAGCATTGGGATCACACCCTATAATCGCACAAAATTCCTCAAAAAGAGGGCACATTTCCTCCATCATAGCCCCAAACCGAAAAACGTGAGCCTCAGGATCCCAAAATCTAATACAGGCTCGCAAAAGGTCCCAGTCAACTACTACGCCCCTAAGAGTGATAACGGGAGAAATTCCGTACCTCCCCAAATTGATCTTTTCAATTTTGGAGAGACTCCTGGTCCAGCTATGCATGCTATGATTGTAAAAGGGATTCATGTTTCTTATTTATTTATCTATCCTGCTTTTATTAATTAAAAAAAATAATAATAATAATAAATATAATAATAAATAAAAAAAAAAGAGGGGAGAGAGAAAACTGACCAGAATAGCTGTTTAGGCACAGAGTTCGAGAGTTAGAATGGGGAAAAAGGCTGAAAACAGCCTTTTTTATTTAGAAAGTCGCGCCCAAGGGCGGCTGCCCGAGCCCTCTAGGGCGGGTATGCCCACCTGGAGGGTGGGCACGCCCGCCCAGTTAGGGCGGGCATGCCCGCCCATCTTAGGCGGGCATGCCCGCCCACGCGGGGCGGGCACGCCCGCCCAGCCCAGGCGGGTATGCCCGCCCACGCGGGGCGGGCACGCCCGCCCAGCCCAGGCGGGCATGCCCGCCCAGACAGGGCAGGGCACACCCAGCCATCCCAAGCGGGTGTCAAAAAAAAAAAAAAAAAAAAAAGAGGGGAGGTAAAGTTTTTTTTAAAAAAAATTGGATTTTCTCTTCTGTTCAAATCTAATAAATGTGTATACTTTCAGTATTAATCAAATGCAGGTACAAATAAGTTAAGTACAGAAACACAGGCCAAGATTCGGTACAGGAAAATAAAGAGGAAAGAAAATAAAGGAAAGCAAGGAAGTCCAGCAGCTATCAGCGGCGAGACCTCCTCCTCCTCCGGTCGTCAAAGGCCTGCAGTGTCCAAGCTGAAGTTAGTTCCTCCTGCATCCCAAGGATTAGCTCCATCATCTGACTGATCAAGCCGTCAGGCACCTGGAAGTCACACAAAAAAATATATATGCATAAGTCAATATGCATACAAATCTCTTATAAACAAGGACAAGGAATCCATGTCCACTACTTCCTTGTGTGTTTTAAGGGCAGTGATAGACCTTTCCAGCAATTCTAGTTTTTCTCTCATTTTCTAAGCTTCCAGCTCAGAAGCAGTTCTGGAGGGCATGTCATCCAGGTTAAGGGCAAGGTTTGTTGGTTCAGCAGCAGGTCCTTGATTGGAGGTAGCAGGTCCACTTCCCCCAACCGAAGCCCCATTTCCATTGCCATTACCCAGTTCAGCTATCAGGGCAGTCCTTTGGGCAGCCAATGCCTCATTCATTCTGGCCTCCATCCTGGCCTCCAGTTGTTCAATGAGGTTTTGGATGTCAGTAAGTGATGCCATTGGTGCAGGTGGGGTTGTTGGAGTTGTAGGTGAAGCTGGAGTAGCTGATGAAGCTGGTGATAGCACTGTAGTGTGACTGGAACTTGGGCAGGCACTCGAACAGCGGGTACCTGATAGGATAAAGGTAACTGGATTAGGGTACAGTGGGTAGTATCAGGGTAGTGATGTGAGGTAGATCGACTCTTTGTCCAACTGTGCATGACTAAAAAAGGGTATTTTTGTGTTCCTGTTAATGTGATGATATGTCATGAATGCGCACAACATCACGTCATAATCCGTTTATGATATGATTCACATCATTGGGTGCATACAGTCCTAAAGGATAGGTTCTATAGGCTGTGACACAAATAGAGAATTGGCTTATTAAGGGACCCTTGAACCTTGAGCATGGATATACCTAACCACATGTGAAACAAAGAGTTTCGCGTGGGTCCAACGGTACGCATACTCATGGGCCATCCCCAAAAGGATTAGGGATGGTTTGCGGTAACAGGGAGGACGCTTTGGCTGTCCGTCGACATAATCAAAGAGACCTGCCGATCAGCGCTACTTGTTATCCAGACTTAGAAGTTTGAACAGAGAGAGAAGAAATTCATTTGAAATTCATTTTTTATGCAATGGAGAAAAGGATTCTCAATCGTGCAAATAAATCAACAAGTTAAAATGTTTTAATTAAATTGTACAAATTGAGTCCAAATTTCCTCATCTCATATTCTTAAAGAAAGAATACTCGATTCATGTTAGGGTACCCTGCAAAACAAAGCATAGTAAAATAATACCCTAAAGGAGGGCAGGTTAGTTTACACAACAATCGTAGTCCACTTTATGTAAAATGATTACATATCTCCCCAGCAGAGTCGCCAAACTGTGACCCCCTCCCCCGAAAACACAGGCATATGATGCATATGACTAAGGGCAGAAATGCACGTGAATGTATGAGTCGCCACCTTGTTTAATTATTTTAGGGTAAACTAGGAAAAAACCCTAAGTTGACTCCAATTTTTAATTAACCTAATTACTAGATTAATTATCCTAATGTTTAAGGCATGGTCTACGAACCCGAGGTGGATCCCGAGACTATGTCATGCTGATGAACTAACCTATGAATGAATGCTTTGCAAGGAAGATGATGTAATTGGACCAATGAAAATGTTTATGTGATTTCGACTTGCCACCCGGGGTTAAATCCCAAACGTGCCTACGTACTTCCGTTTGAATGGAAGATCAAAGTCAACGTAGTTCGATATGCCTTTTTTAAAGGGCTTTGAATGGGTATGCTTTATGCATGAGTGTGTGTATGCTTCGTGCATTTTGTTTAGGCATTTTGCCAAAAATTGATTGATTTGATTTAGGCATTTGTTGCCAAAAAAAAATGTCGATTTAAGGCTTTTAGCCAAAAAGATTGATTTAGGCAATTGTTGCCAAAGATTGATATGATTTAGGCGATTGTCGCCAAAATTGATTATTTAAAGGCTTTTAGCCAAATTGATTGATTTAGGCAATTAGTTTGCCAAAAGTGTTTGATTGGGCGATTGTCGCCAAAATTGGTTGGTTTTAAGGCTTTTAGCCAAAAGATTGATTAATTAAAGCCTTTTGCCAGGACTTTGTTTTAAGCGATTTGTCGCTAAAAAGATTAATCTCACTTATAAGCAATTTGTTTGCCAAAGGAGATCAATTGAATTGCGATGTAGGCAATTTATTGCCAAAAAAACGTGTTTAATTAAGGCTGTTTAGCCACAATTATTGATTAATTGGACTTAAGCCGAACTGTTCGAAATAAAGGCGTTCACACCATAGTCATTGATTAACTAGGCTTTAGCCAATATTGTCGGATTTAGGCTTTAATACCACGATTATTAATTAACCGGGCATTTAGCCTAAACTTATTTAATTGAGGCAGTTTATTTGCCTAATGATGACGTGAATGTATTTATGCAGTTGTAGAATTAGGAGTAGAAGAGAAGCATGCTTGAAGTGCTAAAATTAAATATGCAGAGTTTCGTTTATGTACCTGATTTAATCGACGGCAGCTTCTTAGCTTCTTAGCTTCAGCTTTAAAAACTCCGGATTAAGCTCCTCGTTTGGGGAATATTAATTAATTTAATTCAATTTAAGTGACCAAATTATCACAACAACACAATAATAACAGCCTATGCTAAATGCAGAAAAGTAGTAAAGAATCGCAAGGAGCGTAAGGGAGACGGAGCGTCCGTCAATACAGACTGAGTGAGTAAAAACGAAGTGCCGAGGCTGTATTTATAGGCAAAAATCAGTCTGGAGGGCGGCCGCTGCCACCCAGCCCGGCGGCCGGCGCCGCCTTGGCCTGCGGCAGCCGCCGCCGTGCCCTGCGGCAGCCGCCTTCGCCGGCGGACTGGCTAGTCTTTTCGTTCCAGAGGCTTTTTCAGGAGTTCCTGACCTCCAAAAAATATTCCGGGACCAGTTCTGCGATCCTCGTAATTTTTCGGACGTTTCAAGTACCATATTGGCATACTTTCGGTGAACTTTTCGAATGGCCTCCGGTCCGGTCGGACTATTTGCAGTCCCGGTAAATTAGCATTTTGAGCCTCAAAATTTGGGTATTCACAAAGAGATGAGATGCCTTTATCGAACATACTTGAGGTACAGATATTCGATGTATGGGGGATCGACTTTATGGGACCCTTCCCTATTTCACAAGGTAAAAGTTATATTTTAGTGGCTGTGGATTATGTTTCTAAATGGGTAGGGGCACAAGCTTGTGTAACAAACAACGCAAATATGGTGGTTAATTTTTTAAAGGCACTATTTACAAGATTTGTTATTCCAAGGGCAATAATAAGTGACGGAGGTACGCACTTTTTAAATAAATCTTTTGAGAGTCTTTTGAAAAGATATGGAGTATACCATAGAGTATCTACTCCATACCATCCACAAATTAGTGGTCAAATGGAAATTTCAAATCGAGAACTTAAGTGGATTTTAGAAAAAACTGTTAATTCATCTCGTAAAGATTGGTCACTTAAGTTAGATGATGCACTTTAGGCATATCGAGCGGCGTCTAAAACACCAATTGGGATGTCCCCATACCATTTGATTTATGGTAAAGCATGCCATCTACCCTTAGAACTTGAATATAAAGCTTATTGGGCAATAAAAGCTTTGAATTTTGATTTGAACAAGGCAAGCTGTAAGAGAAAGCTCCAATTAAATGAACTTGATGAGATTAGATTCTTAGCGTATGAGAATGTCAAGTTATATAAAGAAAGAACTAAGAAATGGCATGACACTCATATTCAAACCAAGTCATTTAAGGAAGGCGATAAAGTATTGTTGTTTAATTCAAGACTACGCTTATTTCCTATAAAATTGAAGTCTAGATGGAGCGAACCATTTGAAGTGATCAAAATTTTAGATCATGGAGCATTAGAGTTGAAAAATCTATCCAATGGTTCCACAGTTATGGTAAATGGACAAAGATGTAAGCTTTACTTGGGCGATAAGATTGATGATCCACCCCAAGTAAAATTGCAAGCAAATTGAATTCACCAAGTTGGTATGAATAATATATATCTATATATATATAATATGTTTTGTTCGTTTTGTTTTATTTTATTTTCTTATTTATTTTAAGCATTTTTTTACAAACCAAGACATGGGTTAAAAAGGGACTCATTTCAGTTTAAGTGTGCAGCAAATTTTGCCTTTGCAAAAAACAAATTTCGCGAGTGCGAATTATGGAAGCACGAGCGCAAAACCTGTGAAAAAAGAGATAGAGAGATTGGATTAAAGATCGCGATCGCAATAGAAATATTCGCCGGCGCGAATAGGGTGAAAAAGAAGTCAGAAGGTTTGCAATTATCATTCGCGAGACAAATCCTTAAGTCGCGATAGCGAAACCAGATTCGCAGGCGCGATTGTCCAACGGACAGAAGATAACAACTATCCTTTCAAATTCAATTCAACTTTTCTCCTTCCCAAGGTATTCAAACCTGCAAAAAACTGCAAACACCCTTTCAAAACCAATCAAATCCTTTCTTTCCCAACTTCTCCATTGACCATTCAACCTTATCCTTCCCTAAAATTGTGTATATAAAGGTTTTTATTCCTCTTCAAAACACCACATCTGCCAGTGCAATACTTTTCACAAAACCATCTTCTGCTTTCTACAAATCATTATCACTCTCATTATCACTATGCCATTCAAGCAAAAGGCCAGGAAAAAGATTGATGGTTCATCTTCTTCTGTTCCAACAAAGAAAGATTTGGCTTCAAGATACAAAGCACCATTTCCCATCTACACTATAGAAGAGGGCGAACGTTTCACCCAACTCATGAAATCCAGTTTTACCGGTATGTATCTTCTTGACACTAATTTTTTGCAGCATACTGTTCTTTTAGAAAAAATTCAAGAATATTTGAAAATCCTTCATTTTGAAATCTATATAGTCAATTAAGAATTCCTGAGAATGCTAAAATGAGTCTGGAGTTGTTGATTACCCTTGAATGGGTGGATGAGACAGAGAATGCCATAAAATTTAGAGTAGATGGAGAAGAGTTAACTTTGGACTATGATAAAGTGCATCAGTGGTTAGGATTTCCCAAAAGTGGGTTTGCTTCCAAAGGTTGGAACGCTGCATTGGTTTGTGAAATGCTAACAGGTCAGTCATCTTTTAATGCTTGGAATACTGGTACTAAATGGTTTAAGGATGAAAGTATTTTATATCTACATAAATATCTGTGTTACGCTTTGTATGGACGGGTGGAAGCCACCAAGGTCCAAACAAAGGATTTCTTTTTGTTGGAAACTATTTTGCAAGGAAAGAGGGTACATGTTTCAGGGATAATGTTTGATACACTGTACAGCGCATCCCATCATCAAGGTAAGGTTACATTGGGGATTAGTAGCATGGCATCATTCTAACTTATGCTGCATGAATGCCTATTCCACCCTATCATGTACAACCAACCGATACTTTCAGATATATGGATGATGCTTTCTTGAAAAAGGTCGGATTAGTGGATGAAGTGAAGGATGGCCATACCATGGTTTATCGTTGGAAGTCATAGGAAAGTAGAGTGGGCCAAGGCCTTAGAGATGAAGGAACTTCTCGTGTGAATGAAGAAGGAATAAGACAAAGGAAAGGGAAGTCGCCAGTAACAACCTCAACTCAAGCGGACGAAGAGGAAGACAAAATTGCTGGATGGAAGCAAGTTTTGAATAGAGTTGATGCGTTACAGCAATCCCAAGAAAATTTGCAAGTAACCGTTGTTAAAATGGGGCAACAATTGCACACCATTCAGAAAGAGCACAAAAGTATGGCACGGAAGTGGATGTCCTATTTCCGTAAGCAGAACATCGAATTCACTCCATCACCTCTGGATTCTCTGGAGGCATGAGGTTTTTCTGCACCCATTTGTTTCTCTTCTCATTTCTATTTCTGTTTTGTGTGTTTTATGCATGTGTTCTATATGTTGTATGCATGTCTTCTCTCCCAATGAGGACATTGTGTCTCTCAAGTGTGGGGGATGTGTCTTTGTGTTTTTGTATTCATGTCTTTGTGTGGGGGATGTATCTATATATAAAAAAAAAATTTGTTGACAATTAAAAAAGTCAAATTCTTTGCCTTGGTTCAATGTTTAGTCCCTACATGTTGATTTGCTTATATTTCACTTTTTGAAATGGAAGTCTTGAATCATATACCATGATTAAGAGATTTCAATGCTTATATGTTTAGCTTTGATTATGAACTAAGGTATTAGGGTTTAAACATGACATATGAAGTTTCTTTAGCAAAATTGTAAATCCCTAGTTAATTATCTAGACATAATTTTAACTTAAGAGAAGCATGAATCCTAACTTGAATAAGAAGTAGGAAGAAAAAGGAAACTAAAGCCATAATACATGTATGTTTCAGTCAATAAAGAATGAGGGTATTGCGAGAGAAAAAAAAAGATTGAGGGAATAACGGAAATCCGTTCTAAACAAAGTGGTACGGAGCATAAAATGCAACCACTTTTGCTTATATTCCCTTATATATCTTTAAAAAAAAAAGAAAATAAATACAATACATTTTAAGGAAGGAGAATTGCCTATCTCATGTTTTAAGTTTGGCTAGATTTTTAAACTTAGATTTTGTTTGCTAGATTGAAATTTTAGATGCCATGTTCACTTATAATACTTGGTTCAAAATCAAATTAATCTTTTATCTTTTGGTAGATTACTTAGGAAGTCCAAATCAACAAGTAAAAATAAACATGATCAACATGAATTCGAAAGAAAAGATGAATGTTTTGCTTAGGGACAAGCAAAGAGCTAAGTGTGGGGGAATTGATAGCCTCGCAAAGCGAGCAAATTTGTTAAGTTATAATCGCATGATTTGCATGATTCCATGTTTATTTTTATACATTTTACTTTTTCTTATGTTGTTTTTGGTTTAAAGTTGTTTTAGGAATGAATTTGAGCAAAGGATTTGAAAGGCTTGCTTTTATGAAGAAAAAGGATCAAAATTTGACTAAGTATGGGAAAGGAGAATTTTTACCGAGAAAATTCGCGACAGCGAATGAAGTCGCGCTGCATGGGAAGAGATGAAGATTTGCGAGCACAACCTAACAATGCGCGGGCACGATCTGTATGGCAGAAGGTCCAAAAGGCTTCAAGCAAAACTCGCAAGCGCGACATCATAATTCGCGAGCGCGAGGAACACAACAAAAACGACAGACGAGTACCAGATTAACTTCGCGAGCGTGACATTAAAGTTCGCAAGTGCGATGAGCACTCCAGAAGAGGCAGAAAGATCATAAATAAAGATCGCGGGCGCGACCTTTAAACTCGCGAGCGCAAGTCGCTTTTCCAGAAGACTTCAACTGCTACATTTTCACCAGAAAATCATATCCCTACATGAATAGGTCAGAATTTCTCCCAACATAAGTCATTCGAAGCACATTTTGGACAACCAATCACCATCATAACCAACATCCTCTTCCTCTTCTATAAATTGCAATCCAAATTAAGAGGAACAGACTCAGAAAAATAGAAAAGAAGACAGAAGAAAAAATAGTATTAGAATATAATAGAAAAGAAAATTAGTGCTTAGAAATAAGTTGACAAGAGTCGCTTATTATTGTTTGTGCAAAGAACATCAAAGAGTTCCTCAAGGTGTGATGCCCTCTGGAGGCTTGAGTTTGATTACTTATATCTCTCTCTTGTTTTATTAAAGACTGTTTGTATGTTGTTCTTCATTACTTTTCTAGGCAAAGCAACAATATTATTTGGTTTCATTCAATAAAAGTTCTTTAAGTTATCTTTTGATCTTTGTTTAATCAAGTTTACTTAATTATATTCTCAGAAAGAAATAATTCAGTAAAGATCAAAGAGATAGAATTCAGTTAGTTGGGCTTGCATGTGAATCTTCAACTTGGTTTGTCAAAGTTAAGTCTATCTTATTGAAATAGTCAAAGAATAAGAGTTAGGATTAATATTTGATAAAGTAAGGGATTTGTTGTATGTAGAAATGCATATAATAAAAAGAATAATTCTATACCAAGAGGTTATACTTTACAATATGTGATTAAAGAATCGTTTATTGCATGTTACACGTTTTGCTATAGAAAAAGAAAATCCAGTGCATAATCAATTCTTCTAAGTATTCTACTATATTTTTATCTATAGAATTAAGTAGTATATTTAATTATAATTTAAATAGGACTACAGTTTGATTATTTCATGTTTTATTGCTGTAAACATAAGTGTTAAGGATAAGTAGTAAAGTGGATATAACATGTTCCTCATGGGATCGATCTTTTTATTACTACGTTGCGATCCGTATACTTGCGGGTAATCAAGGAGTGAAACATTTGTCTCTTACCCTTGAAAAGAGATAACATAGTGGAGGATCTCAAGATAAGTCTTGGGGAGTGGATGTAGGCGAGTTAGTCCCGAACCACTATAAATCTCTGTGTTTATCTTTTTTTATTTTCTGAAGTTCTGCTTGATTATATTTTGTTTACACAACTGTTAATCTTTTCAAAAATGCAAAGTTGTTAATGAGTTTCTATTTCTAAACGTAAATAAGCTTTATGTATGTGGAACATTAGAACTCTGGATTTCTATATTGTGATTATACCGAGTTCTAATTTGTCCTTCTACATTCAGTGTAAATCACAATATGAGTTATTATTAGTTTTCTAATTTTGCTTAAGATTTGTGAAATAGTTCTAAACGCAATAACTATTGTAACGCCCTATTTTTTCTTGTGTTTGAAATTGTAGTTTACCGGTCTATGGATAGTACCATTGGTCTGTGAATAGTACTACCGGTCCGGTAATAGGTATTATTTTGGTCCGAAAAAATTACTATATATGTTTTATATGTTCTTTAATATTTTTGGAGCATGCATGGATGGTTTTTATGGGTAGAAAGTAAGTAATGAATATTTTTGGAGAATTTAGATAATTAGTAAATAGTGAATTATGGTGTTATATTAATTAAGGAAATTTGAGGAATTATTTTAATGGAGTAAATTTGAGAATTTTGTGGAGATAAATAATACTTTGAAGGAATTTAATTGCAGAATATTTGTAGCCATTAGATTAGATTACATTGACTCAATCCTAGCCATCCAATTATGGGAAAAGACCAAACTACCCTTTAATTGCTTTATAAAAGTCAACTTCAATTATTTGAGTAACACTTTCTTCTTCTTCTTCTTCTTCTTCTCCATTTTTGACGCCAACTTCCTCTCCTTCTTCTCTTTGTTTTTCTTTAACTTCTACTTGCTAAATCCACCAAATTCACCCCATCCAACTTGATTTAAGTATTTAATCTTAGACAGTAAAACTAGAGAAGTGATTTTTGGTGACTAATTTCAAGAAATTTGGAGATTTTCCTACTTGGGTCAAGTAAGTGATTTCATGATAACCTCATTATTTTTGGGTTTAGAGTTTTCTTTTAGCATATACATGCTTAATCATGCTCCAATTTCTTCTGTTATTTGTTTTCTTTGTTTTGATTTTGAGTTTCTTACACTTAGAGGGTGGAGAACCTTCCAGCGAAGAGAAAGGCAAAGCAATGGCTTAAAGAGTTTGATTTAAGCTTGTTAAACCTTGTGTTTAAGGTTAGTGTTCATAAACACACTAACCTTACTTCAATTCTTTATTTTGTGCATTTATGCTATTATGTGTATATTTTAGATTTTGTATGAAATGATTTGAATTATCGAACCTTGGTTGTATAAACATGCTCTTGGGTGATTTCTAAGCATGATCACATGTTTGATTGAAGTGGAAAACATTTTCCTCTTCTTCTTCCAAGAGAGGTCGAACCTACTAGGGATAAAGGGCTTAAGTTTTCTCTTATTTTTTTTTGTTGGTTTATGCTCTAAAAATGATGATTGATGAGTGTTTAGTATGTGGTAGAAATCTCTACCTTGTATCTTTTGTCTTGCATATTCTTTTTCATGGTTAAAGTAAGCTGAAATTAGGAAAATGTGTTATTGGGTGAAATTAAGGACTATTTTTTATCCTTTTTATTTCCCATCTGTGTCTAAGCCCTTCATAAAAGTTGTAGGTCTACTTCTTAGACTTCCAACCCATCCTCTTGTATTAAATTTGGATATATATAGCTCAACTTATAGCTAAAACACCCAAACTGACTCTGTTATGCTGGGCCACATGCATCTCTGAATTTAGTGCCCATTTTGACCACTATAATGGCAAGATTATGTTCTGAGTTTATCATGAAAGTTTTTTCCTGTATCTTAAGACTTCCCTGGTTTTAGATTGGTTTAATTTGAGTGTTTGGATAAGTAGGAATTTAATAACATTGGACTTGGTTCTGCTGAATCAGGTCTGGACTGTTGGTCTGTGTTCCTATCTTTTGTTTGCCATCTTACAGATTGATCTGGGCCATGGTCCCTTCATAAAATTTGTAGCAATTTGTCTTAGCTTTCTAATGAATTAAATTTGATTCAATTTGGAGACCTATAACTCAAGTTATGTCTTAACAACATAGCAAGGGTCAAGGTCTTCCTTCTCAGGTAATTGCAATGAACTCAAATTATGCTCTGGTTATTGTTGTTTTTGTTATCTTCTGTTCCGGACATCTTTTGTTGATATTTGAGGTTTGAATTACTTTGATTGAGTGATATTCTAGAGCTTTAAGGTGAAAGGTTTTCAAGGGTATCTCTTTTTGGTACTTTTAGGAGATAAAATGCATATTTGAATTTGTCAAATTCAGAAGTTAAAATGTCTATAGGAAATGTCTCGAACAACGTTTCGGAATTCTTTGGTTTACCAAATTTTTAAATAATATTTTCTAGGAATATAATTGAAAGTAAATTTTGTTTCTTTGAGCTAGAAAATTACTTTGTAAATGCTCAAGAAGCAATTTTGGATAGGTAAATGTTGATAAACGTTGGGACAATAAACAAAAACTCCTGTTTAAAAATTAAGCTTAAAATGTTAAAGCAGCATTGATACTTTGGATAATTATCTCATTATTTCCTTCTTTTAGTATATACAGGTTAAAGTTTGTAGCAATAATATACACTTTAAAGAGTTAGGTAGCACATCAAATGAGTTAACGTGTAAGTCAGCTTTAATGAGAGAACAAGGACATGTTGAATAATGTAAACTGAAGATACAATTTCACTTGTTGCTAGAGTTTTAATTTTCTTCTAGTTTGAGGGAAGGTACTCAAATCAAATCTCAGTTGGATTTAGTGCAGAACAGAAATAGAAATATGATGCATATTCACATTGTCAGAGCTTGATGTACCATGTTCAATACTGGCAGAAGCATTGAAGTGAAAAACTTGAGGAGTTAAAAAAGTATCATTGCATGGAATTAAATTTGCAGGTTTATCTTTGGGATTGGATTTAAATTCTAATGCTGAGGTAAGAAAGCAGAGAGGCTATGGCCTAGTGGTGAGAGCTGGCAAAGCTGCTCTTTGTCAAACTAAGAGGAACAGGTCCGGAAGTCTTTGGCCCGGACTCATGGTTTTCGTCGAAGGATGAGCACCACTAGTGGGAGGGCAGTGTTGAAACGTCGACGTGCCAAGGGACGTTGGGTCCTTTGCACCAAGTCCCACCCCAATTCGGGAAAGTGACTATTCCTCCATTCAATAGAGTAGGTCCATATGATGAAATTTAATGGTTCCTTATGATTGTTTTGTACACTTGATAACTTTGCAAGCCTGTGTTTAATGATGCCGTTCTATTCTTATTTTTCTCTTTGTACAACATTATGTAGATCAATTCTGGCTGTCTCTGTTTTTTTCTGTTGTCCATGGTTCCAACTTAATGTTTAGAATCTGATTTTTTTTTTTTACTGGAATAGAGGATATTCATAGTCGATGCCATTCTTTACATATTATCTGATATTTATCTCTAGGTCAGCTAATTGTCATCAAGTGATTTGATGTTTACGCTTCATTTTATTTTTCTCCCTCCCCTGGTAGATTATCGCCTGCAGTTAGGACAAGATATTCTTGGATAATTCTGAGAACATCATCCATTTAGGAACACTTCTTACGATGCATTGTTTTTGTTTTTTTTAAGTAGAAGTGAAGAATGAAGATGCAAAGCTTAGGCAATCTTCCTGTAAAGTAGGACCTTAGGCCTTTTCATAGGTTGTATTTGGTAAACTATTAGTCGAGACCACATTATTATAAAGCGCCGAATGGGGGATGTTGCCTGCACAGCAAACCAAGCAACATATCAAAATTTTAGATTTTATTTTTTTGTGTTACTATTTGGTGCTTTGATGTATAATAGCAAAGAAGTTACCAACATCCATTCCATGATTCCATTTCCAAATCAAACTAAAACCTTCATATGTAGATAAATTGTTGTACAAAGTCCACAGAAATGGAGCTAACTAAAAACATACACAGCAAAGGGGAACCCTAGATGAAGGTTCACCCATCATTCCTTTTCTTTTCTTCTCTTTTCTTTTTTTTCTTTTTTGTCTATTTCTTTTAATAGAAAGATTCTTCCATCATTTATGCAGTTGGATAGGAAGGCTGCATGGCAATTCCACATAGGCCTTCTTTAGCATCAATGTCTCTTTGCATTCTAATGTATCCATCCTCACCCCAGCTAGTTCCCCATGAGTTCTTTACTAACCAATACTTATTCCCATCATCACTTGTCCCATAACCGACTACAGTGACACCATGGTCTAATTCAGTTCCACAATCTCCAGTAAATATTCCACTCGAGTAGTGTTGGAAGGCAGATTCACCAGCATCAATGGCAACAGAAACTGGTTGGTTTGCCACTGTCATGCGTAAGGCCTCCTCATTGTTTTCTGGCGCATCTTCATAACTTGTGATTTTGTGGCAGCATGATTTGCTGCTTTCTCCGTGTTGCAAGTTTCATCCTCTGCCTGGTAAGGATAATTTGCTTCAGTCATAAGGCCATTATTTTGAATAATGAATTCAAAGGCATCATCCATAAGACCACCCTCACAGCCTTGGTCTATTCCACTTGTTTCACAGTCAATCAATTCTTGCTCTGAAAGAGATATCAATTTCCCAGTTGAGAGTTTTGTGATCCCTTCCATAGCTGCCACCGTAGAGAATGCCCAACAACATCCTGCATTTTTGCATGCAATTCATATAATGTTAAGAGGTTTCTTTCTTTTTTCCTTTTCCTATTTTTTTCTTTTATCACAATTCTTAAAGGGATGGACTATCAGGATTTTGAAACCCTGACTTGTTTACATGAAGTCCAAGTGACTTACCTCATTGACCTTGGTCTTTGATGGGTGTAACAACTCCTTTGCTTCTCCAATCCAAGCTAGATGGAATTGTAGTGACATTTTCATATTTGAATGACTTTGTTACTGATGAGCTTGAACAAGAAGACCTCTTGTATCCATTTCGCAATGCACGAAATTCCTCATTAGTGATGTCTGTAAATGCATTAATCCCTAGCTTATAAGACTTATTCCCAGCCTTGTTGAAAGATTCAATGAATTCCACATTCTCCCTGAATATCCGAAAGCGCATCTCCTTTTCGATCGCGTCTTTATAAACATGTTCATGTTGAGCCATCCAAATTTCATGCCTCTCCTCCAACGAAGCTTGGTAGAGGAATCGTGACCAACCTCGGCAAGCACACAACCCCATCACTAACACTGTAACAAAGATTAGTTTGTTTTCAAGTAGTACTACTACAGCCATTGCACCAACTGTGTAAATAAAACAGTGACAATGTGATTTTTATGTAGATAAAGGATTAAAGTTGATTGTGCACATTTTCTCTCTGAGACTACAGGTATTTATAGGTTTGTTTGAAACTGTGTTACACATGATTATTATAATTATTAATAGTAGTAGCTGGTGGAACTGGCAAGTAGTATCCGATAAGGACAGGTGAAATTATGTCCGTAGAAGATTCGTTACTTCTGTTTTCATTGTTCTAAGGAGCTGTTTTTTCATTTTATTTCAAACTTTATTTAACTAATTATTAATTTCTTATTCATAATTTCACAAAAATGGATTTGGTTTACATTAGACAATTTAAGAGCAAACGGACCTGTAGGGGGAGTATATTGTTTTGGATTTGTCTGTTGTGCTATCCTCAGCTTCTTGTTCATGTCTTTGCTTCACCTCAAATTTATTGAAAATCCATTTTTATTATCAGAAAGATTTGAAGAAGATGTCAAGAGTTACCACCACACCATTGGCATCAATATGTCGAAGGACTTGGCTTAGCTTAGTATTAGCAAATGAAAATTTATATTACGTGTCAGAAGTTTTAAAAACATCCTTCTAAAAAAAAATTCGGAGACTTTCTTATAACCTATTGCTATTGCTAATTCTAACACAGGTTTCAAGGTTGGGCAGTTCGATCTTAATTTTATGGGATAAATTTTCCTCTTCCGTAAGATAAAAAAATAATAATAAAATTTATATTTTTTATAAATATATTCAAGAAAAACTATAAATAAATACATATTTCTTAACTTTGATAAATTAAATGAAATTGATTTTTAAAAGGGAAAATCATATTTGATATTGTTTAAATATTTATATCTTACTTTAGTTTCATATTAATTTATTGATATTTTTTACAGTTAATTTCTCTAGTTTCGAATGTACCAAACACAATGATAGGTACAACATTCCTCAAAGTTATTTTTTAAGGTTATATTTTCAATTGACTAAACATAAAGGGACACTCCATCTGCTAACCTATCAGCAAATTTTATAGTTGAGATTTTATCATTTGCCTGAAAATTTGGTGCTTGGAGTACAAGTACAAGTGAGAAAGAGCCATATATGATATATTTATACCATTTCATTACCAAAATAAACCTTTACACATAAAAACTGCATGCAGTACTGAGTTTTACAGAATAAAATAGTAGCATACTAAATGCTTAAATTTTTGGAAAATGTATTTATATTTTAAGATTGACCCATATTTTCTTTTCTGCCACTTAATTTTAATTATGCAGTTGGGTAAGAAGGTTCCATCGCAATTCCACAAAGACCTTCGCTAGCATCAATATCTCTTTCCATTCTAATGTATCCATTTTCACCCCAAGAAGTTCCCCATGAGTTCTTCACTAACCAATACTTGGTTCCATCACTGCTTGTTCCATACCCAACTGCAGTAACTCCATGGTCGAGTTCAGTTCCGCAATCTCCTGTAAATACTCCACCTGAGTAGAACTGGAAAGCAGAGCCACTGTTGGAAATACAGTAAGCGGAAGACCTACTTAAGATAAACAAAATAGAACTCTTACTGCCGCACTTAAATTCTGCAGATAGAGTACACATTTTTTAGAGGAAAAACTTGATTCTATTTTATTAGACAAGATGGAAAAAACCTCTAATCTACTCTCCTCTTTATAGTCTGTAGAGGGAGTTTGTTACAGCAAAATCGGCTACTATTATGCTAAAGAATAGCTACAAAGTGGACTGCTTCTGTTCCACATTTTATTAGCCACTACTCCAACTTTCTAGCAAAAATTCAGTCAACAAAATAACAAAATAACAGCAGCAATTTAAATTTAGTCAGCAAATTTATAAGGTAACAATCACCCCCTTAAACTTGCTTGACTCCAATCTTGTCCCTTAGCTCTAGAAATCTTTGTCTTCCCAGCAGTTTAGTTAGAATATCCGCCAGCTGCACTTCTGTTCTAGTGTAATCCAGCTTGACATCTCCATTTTTTACACAGTCACGAATAAAGTGGAACCTTGTATCGATATGTTTACTTCTTTCGTGATGAACTGGATTGTTGGCCAAAGAGATTGCTGATTTATTGTCTATCCTTAGAATAGGCTTAAGTTGATTATTGCCTCTCAAACTTGCAATTATCTTTGTAAGCCATATTCCTTGACAGGTACCTCCTGTTGCTGCAATGTACTCTGCTTCGCATGAAGAAAGAGCAACAATTCTTTGTTTTTGTTAAACCCAAGTAATTGGACTTTCACCAAGGAAAAACATAATTCCAGTTGTGCTCTTCCTGTCATCCATATCACCTGCAAGATCGCTATCACTATACCCAATCAGCGCCTCACACTCCTGATTCTTCTTATACACGATTCCGAGATCAAGTGTTCCTTTCACATATCGAAGGATTTGCTTAACAGCATTCATATGTGATGTTGTTGGAGTTTCCATATATCGGCTAACCACCCCAACTAAATAAGCAAGATCAGGACGGGTATTTACCAGATATCCAAGACTCCCGATAATGCTTCTGTATGCAGTAGCGTCAACTGGTGTTTCCTCATCCTGCTTACTCAGTTTGTACCTTGGATCCATGGGTATATGACAGCTATTGCAATCTGACATCCCTACTTTCTCAAGAATCTTGCTGGCATTAACTCGATTGGCATAAAGTTATAAATTCTGAGTTTTGTTTCACCTCGATTCCCAAGTAGTAACCTAGGAGTCCCAAGTCACTCATCTCGAACACCTTCTTCATTTCATGCTTGAATTTATCAATCAAAGTTGCACTTGATCCTGTGAGGATAAGATCATCTACGTATACTCCCACCACAGTAACATCATTGTCTGTTTCCTTCATGTAAACTGCGTGCTCGAATGGGCATTTTCTGAAATTTAGTGATATGAGACTCCGGTCCAGCTTGGCATTCCATGCTCTTGGGGCTTGTTTTAGGCCATACAAGGCGTTATACAGTCTAAGCACCTTCTGCGGATGATTCTTATCAATAAATCCTTCAGGCTGCAGCACGTACACCTCCTCTTCGAGTTCACCATTTAGAAATGCTATTTTGACATCCATATGGTGAACTTTCCATTGCCTTTGTGCTGCATATGCAAGAATTGTTCTTACCATCTCAATCCTCGCAACTGGAGCAAACACCTCTTTGTAATCGACTCCATATTTCTGCATATAGCCCTTTACTACAAGTCGGGCTTTATGCTTGATTATCTTCCCATTTGGATCTTTCTTCAGCTTGAAAATCCACTTGAGCCCTACAGCTTTATGATCCTTGGGCAAATCTGCAAGCTCCCAAGTTCTGTTCTTCTGGATTGATTCAATCTCCATCTCCATTGCTTGCCGCCAATTTTCATTGCAGTTTGCTTCCTCGAACTGTGTTGGTTCCTCCATAGACAAGAAGCACAGGCCTATCTCTGTGTCAACTTCTCTAGTTTCATTGTAGATTTCCTGCAATGACCTGTACTTTTGTGGCGGAGTAGAGTTGTTAGAATTTAAGTCTGATGTACTGGTAGGAGGGGTTTGTACCGAGGATAGAGGCGACACTTCCCCCTCCTCCAATACCGTTGTAGTGCCCCCTGTATCTCTTAATTGTACAGCAAAGGTACCGACACTCTCCAGCTCCTCTTCTTTCTTTTCAGACTGCCATGACCAGCTCTTTTTTTCTTCGAAAATGACATCTCTACTTATTATTAGCTTATTTTTGATTGGATCATAGATTCGGTAAGCTTTTGATCCTTCCTCGTATCCAAGCATGACTCCTTTTACGCTGTTGTCTTCAAGTTTGGTGAGATGAGGTGATGTTGTCTTGATGTGAGTAAGACCACCAAATACACGAAAATGGTGTATATTTGGGATCTTCCCACACCAAGCTTGATATGGTGTCATCCCCTCTACACTCTTCGTCGGACACCTGTTCAACACATAAACTGAAGTTTTAACAGCCTCACCCCATAAATTTGCAAGTACCGATTTGCTTTTCATTATGCTCCTCATCATTTCAAGAACAGTTTGATTCCTTCTCTCCACGACGCCATTCTGTTGTGGGGAAAATGGTGCTGTGAGATGTCTCATCACACCTTTTTCTTCACAATATTTCTTGAATTTAGATGAATTAAA